>NW_017259396.1:1109747-1113195 GCF_001594045.1 Atta colombica
AATGCACTTTATATTTTACATTATTATATGTAGCTATTTATATCGTTCATAATTTTATATTAGATGAAATTTGTCTTTACAATTATTTTAAAAAATTATGACAACGTCAGTCATCAATAACGCCACTGAAAAAGCGCCAATCACGGGTAATCAACAGTCAGTATTAATTAATTCTCTTTTTCCTTCATATTTGCATTTGCTGTCCTATTTAACATACTGCATGCAAAATTCAGCATCAGTTTTGAATTATGCAATCTCATTTTAGTTATGAAAGTCACGAACTGATCGATCGGCTAGGGTGAGATCAAACTATCCTAAAGCCTCCTTTTGTGATACGAGATGGAATCATAGAAAATTCGCATAATGAGTGGACTCGGATTCACATCGGATTCACATCGAAGAAATCGTTCATCGCAACGGTGAAAAAGAAATGATATTTTGTAGTGAAGTAAAGGCTTCCGGCCATGTGAATATTTTCTTGTGTCATCGATATGAACCGAAAAAATAGAAAGTGAGAGAAAGATCCGAGAATTTATTGTATTATCATAGCAGTTGTTTTTCCAGCAGTTGTTTTTCAATTCACGCGGAAGGAAAACGTTAGCTTGACTTTTTATAATTCACACCACACGCAATCGTTTCGATCGTTCTCGCGCCGACTGATTAGATGTTCCTGAGAAAAAAGGACGATTTGTACCAAACGTCGCGTTTTGCATACTTGGTAAACATCGACGGCTGAGGACGATAGCGCGTAGAAACAGCCAGTGTGTTGACTAGTGGTCAAAGTTGAAATTGCGGACTATTATAACAAAAATTTTTTTCCTAGACATGACAAAAGAGCTCGATTGCAATTGCATCACATATAATGTAACTGTCCCTATTATTAGTATGTCTGTCCCTATTAATTGTGCTTTTATATTTAAATAAGCCATAAAGAAAATTAGCACAAATAAATAAGAAAAGGTATTTTTCTTATTAAGTAAATTATTGATATACACAATACCGAAGAAAATATTCTATTTTTTTAACTATTAAAGTATAGTCAACATTTTTCAAAAGATACATGTCGCAATTTATTTATGTGAATCCAGTAATATAGAAAGATTAAATTTGAGCTTCTATTAGTGTACTGAAACTAAGAGCGTTATATCATGAATGTATATTGAAATTATATATATTGTAATTAAAATAATTATTTATGTAATATTAACTTAAACAATTAACTCACATTTATTACCTGTTTCAATAACTGTTAAAATAAGTGTGAATAGACACACAAATTGGAGACATATTAGGGACTAATAATTTTAGAGACTCAAACATTTTCTTTACTTTCATTAAAAACATTATAAAATATTTAATAACAAAATAAGGGCAAATGAGAATACAAATTTCTGCGCGGAAAAATATCAATTATATTTATTTCTGTTTACATTAATTGGTAAGACATTTCAAAATGTTCTTATCAATTTAATGTAAGCAGAAGTAAATATAATTGAATTTTTGGTTGCACGAATTACCGCGCAGAAATGTATACTCTTATTTATCAATATTATTATTCAAATCTTGAGTCCAATTAATCTTACTATTTGGATTAATATTATTATTATAAAACATTAACATTTTTTACATTAAAAAATATTATAAGAAAAAGGAATAATTGAAAAATTGACATTAATTTCAAGATAACAAAATTAAAGCTGCAATATATTTAATAATTAATTCAGTAATAAACAAGTAACTTAAAGGCACACTAATGGCGACGGTTATTCTATTTTTTAATTTTATTATTTAGCAACATTTTTATCTAGAAAATAAAATTAGAGAATAGAAAATAAATTTAGAATTTTTAATTAGAATTTTTAATTAATGTTAAATGAAATTAGTGCCTAATATATTGTATGAATATTTATTGTATGAATATTTCCAATTCACGTACAAATTACACGTCGATTATTTGTGAGTCTTGAAACACAATTTTAGATTGAAACTGGAGACGTCGCAATTTAATTTGTGATATTATTACTCCAGCTTCAGTCTAAGATCGTGTTTCAAGACAAAGTTTATTTAAACTGGAAATAGTGAATGTTTACACGATACATTATTATGCACTAAAACTCGCTTGACCGAATAAGATCCTATTCATTCATTTGTGTTTTTAATTAAGTTTTTCAAAACAAATTTAAAATAAAACTTTCTATTGTAATTTGTAATTTTAATTTCGAGTATAGAAATCGCCATTCATTTAAAACAAATCTTACAAACTGTATACTTGATTCATTTTTTCTACTGTGTAATGCACTCATTACAATTTAAATTTTTATCACGCATATAGAAAGAAAGAAAATTCAAATTTTTCTATAATTAATGCTAGAAAGATCTTTCCCACGAAATTAAATGGCGCGATGAAGCATCCAGAGAAAGATTTCTTTGATTTGAAGAAATGTTTTTTTGCTTTTTACGATTAAAGAAAAAATTTTTTTTATTTGAACGTCATTTCTTTGATGTTAACATAATTTCTTTAATAAATTAAATAAATTTTTTCATTTGATTTAAAAAAAAACAATGTTTAAATCAAAGAAATGACGTTTAAAGAAACCTTTCTTTGGATGAGATATAGTATTTTATTAAGATTAGAGCATCAAATTTCTTTCGCATTTTGCGAATCTCGTCGATTGTAAACGTGAATAGCCCGATTAATTCATACAAGGATCAGGTTTGAATGTAGATGGAGAAGATTCTGGTCTAGAATACGAGAGAAATGTCACGTGCTTTCCGATCGACAGAGCCGGCAAAGACACAGCTATACACACGAACAATTTTTAACTTGAGATGTTCTTTATCGTATTTAGAGGAGAAAATCTTGTACGTCTTGCCGATGTTCTTTTTAAGGATGAAAGACCTGCGCGATCGTACGATCGTGATATATAGAGAACGCGTATTTGCGACAATAGGGAGCGCGTTCTTCAACCATTCCTTCACTAAGATTAATTTCCTCACTTTATCCATTTGTTTTCGAAGCGAGCGAGTTCAATCAGATTCACCATACAGCAGATTTTTCATTCGATTGCATCATGAAACACGTGTGACATTCTTTCAAAAATAACCGATCACGAGGATAAGCCGATTTTTTTATTTTGATCAACGCGCAATCAAACCGATTGTGATCTTCATCATTCATATTTTATTCTCATTGTTCCGCACGAACCGCCGCGATTCTAGGTATTGGTTTCCGTTTCTCCGATCACCGATCTCTCCGGCTTCGCAGTTTGCGCTCTTCCGGAGCAAGCTCGGAACGCGCGATTGAAACTGAGAGCGAACCGAAGGAAAAGCGCGGTGCTCTGGATCGCCCACCGAAGTCGACGATCGCTCCTCCTCCTCTCCGTTCTCATCTCCCCTCACTCTCTATCGCACTCTTCCAGCCACTATCTTTCTCTCTCTCTCTCTCTCT
>NW_017259396.1:1113295-1115321 GCF_001594045.1 Atta colombica
GATCCCTCTACCGCCCTCTTATGCCTCTTCTGTCCTTATCCATCTCCCGATCTGTCTATCAGGCTATCTTCGCCGCCAGTCCTCCCTCTTTATCTCACCCCCACATCGCACAGCCAACTCGTTCTAGGCGAGCATGAGTACGCCACTCCGAGATCGTGTAGGTAGACATTGCTGTGCGCCTCCACAAAGGAAATACAACGAGGAACGCATGCGTCGATCCTTTCATATACCCTCCGTACACACCGCACCTTTCATTCCGCATTGAATCGTCATGGATTACGAATGGAGTGTTTAAAAGGCCTATTTAAATTAAAAGTGATACCCGAAACTTTGGTTTACTTTCAGCTTTTTGAAAAGCGCCATATGACATCTACAGTTATGTGAAGCAACTTGTAGAAAAATTCACGAAAAATTATCTCGGGAAAAGATACTCCTTGATGAATATAGTGCTATCTTTCTTAACAGAAGTCTTATAAATATTATACGAAATTTATGGAAAGTAATATCGAAGACACACGCTTTGCACCATAAATAAAAGGATTTGTGCGCGGCGAGCTGAGCTCCGAGAATGTAAATAGATCCGAACGCAACTTCGTTAGTTGATTCATTTCTGCTCAACTTTAAGTTTAATAAAAATAATATTTTGAAACCTACTTAGAAGTTTAAAATTAGAATTAGAAAAACGAATAAAAATCATGTCTGACTTAACATTTTTGTTAAAGAAAGAGAAGGAAAGTCAAGTTCAATTTTTTGTAACGCAATTCAAACCGTAAAATATTTTTAATCGATTTGAAAAAGTGACAAACAATATTTTATAAAATTTTACTATAAATTTTTTTCAGACTTTTTTATATCTCTCTGTTATAAAGTTAGCACAGAAGTGTCTCGCTAAAAATTTAGTCTTATATCATGAATGTCATGGTCACTAAAAGCATGCAAATTTTATCTTATAAATATAAATCTAGTAATTTAAGAAATGACAGACAAATTTGTTAAGTGTAAATACTTCGAAATACAACGAAAATATAATAGGACATCACTTTTATCGATAAAATATTATTCTACTCGCATGCCTGTAAATATTGGCGAAAAAATAGATTTCACAGTATCTAAATCACACATACGTGACATTACTGAGTAGAAATTACTGATAAATCGGAGATTGCAATTATCAACTATATGTTCCTCTTCTCTAAATATAAATCTATTCTCAATTATTCGTTAATTTCCGAACGTATATATATATGTAATATTATTAGAAAATCAAGACATAAGAAATATACAGAAAGAAAGAGAGAGAGAATTATTATTTTTTAATATTAATGCTATTAAATAAAAAAGTTTTTCTGATAGTAATAATTATGCCCACTTTTCAAAATATATAATCGATATGCTTGTACTATTTAAAATACATGTATATTTATTAAGTCCAAAATTATTTTCGAATCTATTTTGGGCTCTTTCGTAATCGTTGTTTCGAACACATATTCTTGTCATGTACCATAAGTCAAGGTCAGTTTTTTGATCTTCGAAATGAAAGAACTGTCGATCGTGTCATTTACGCAAGAATTGTCTACGTAATTCTTTTATCGTTTAAAAACAGATTTTTAACCGAGATAAAGAAAGAGAGTACATCGTACAATTTTAGACTACACTTGGCAAATCAATACGACAGTATTGATCGCAAAAAATATGTACGCAACCGTTAAAAATGATATAGATTTTTAAAATATATTTTTATATATAAGCAAGAGAATTTTTTTAATATTAGAATTTAATTATAGCCCGTATTTTAGCTTATAGTTAAGACTTATCATTATTTTTATTTGAATATTTGTATACTTTTTTTAACATTTTAACTTGAAATTAGAAAACATTTAAACATATGGAAAAAATATAAGACGTCTAAATTTACATTAAGAAAAAGTGGTCTTCACATCAATTGAGAACATCATATGCATAAAAACGTAGGAAATTCAAAATAATTTGTACTCCAAATCCAAATAAAAAATGAAGATATATATAT
>NW_017259396.1:1115421-1116892 GCF_001594045.1 Atta colombica
GATTTTTTCAGAGTTAAAAAACTTAAAAGCATTCGCTAATATTATGAAAGACGTCGCTTCTGACAATAGTTACTTCCGAGCTTAATACGAGCTCTAATATCATTCAACCTTATTACACGTTCCATAAAAAATGCAATATTTATATAGCGCAAAAAAGTGTCACAAGCGTATTCTCTCAGTGCATATGTGTCACCACGTGCATTAACACATCATTTACGCAAATGGGCATTTATATTCAATGCATTTTATGCATAATGTATCGACAACATTCACAAATTTCTCTCTGCTCTGCGTTCTGAAAATGACATGCGAGTGACACGTCCGTAAAGTTCTTCAATTTTCAAGCGTCTATACTGTTGTCTCTTGCACAATTTTTCTTGCGATTCAATATAGCGTAAAATTATGGATTACAAAATTACGTGATTTGCTCAACTACTTTGCTTTTTGTAGCAATAACAGAGAGAATAGAAATTATTTTCTTTTGTAAAAAGGTTGCAAAAATGTAATAACTTTAGATTTAAAAAATATAAATATACACCGTAATTGCGTATGATATGCACTAGTATTTCATGATTACATATTATTTGATACGCAGATTCAGAAAGTTTTACTTTTTATCTTACAAAGTCACATAGAATTATTGCCAACAATTTTTACCAACATAAAATCGTTCTCATGAATCGAATGCTGTACGGTAAGGCGATTCTTTCGACAGTAGATAAAATGCTTTGGTACTCGAATAATTCGATTAATATTCATCAATTTACAACTATATATTTACAACTATATAACTTTATCGTTTTTTTTCTCGACATTCTATAAAATATATCTTAATAAAATATATTTATTCAAGCAATGTGTATAAAAAAGATTAATTGCCAGCTATTTTCATATTATTTTTTATTAATTTATTTTATTACGCAATAATGTTACGTATATATTAAACCCATGATAGATATTTATTTTTGAATGGCTATATAAAGAGATAATCCTGGGCGAAAGAAAATCCTTGTAATACTTTAAATAGATATAATCTTATAAGTTCATTAAGGAAATGTTTAAATATAGACGTAGTGACGTGTAAAGCCGAGAAGATATCAATAATAGAAAAGTTCGACCGCGCGATAAGTGCGATAACGTGTAAAATGAGATATGATAAGGCATGATTCGCCTAATGATTAAAAAGAGTTAAAGAAAAAATTACGCAAATAACTTTCTTATCCGTTGAAGATATTACAAACGAGCAATATTTTAACTAAAGCCCGCACTTATTAATAGATTACATTTTCCGCATCTGATAATTGGATCTTCTACCAGTTTCCATATTGAATTTTTAGTATTGATAAAACCTTTGCAATATGATAACATTGTTCAACAGCAATATATTGTAGTTTATAAAAAACAATTTTATATTTATTATATATATTATATACTATAGCATATACACTACTATATATATATATATACATAT
>NW_017259396.1:1118180-1118739 GCF_001594045.1 Atta colombica
TGTCCGAAAAGTTCGTGCCGCAAAAGATTTAAATTTAATAAATGTATACTAAAATTTAAATCTTCTGCGTTTCAATTTTCCTTCAAAATCGGCATGAACTTTCCGGACAACTCAATACTATAGCACATGTGTACAATTATTATGTATTTTAACTATAATTAGTGCTAATTTATAGATAAAATTAATAATTTTTTTACTCTCTAAATTTCTTTGAGTGAAATCTCACTTCAAAAGAATTAAAATATTCACAAGGAACGATAAATTTACATTGTTGAATGAGAGTAGCAGATTTTTTTTTAAGACTTCAGTTCTGGAATGAGATTCACTCCAAAAAAGGCGTGAGATTTCTTTCCTTTAGAATTTTACTCCAAAAAAAAGAATAAAAATTTACCACTCTTATTCAAAAATGCAAATTTTTCATTTTTTTTTAATAATGACAATATATTTTAATTCTTATGAAGTGAAATTTCACTCCAAGAAATTTAGGGAGTAATTATATACATTTTTATTTTTTAATATATATACGCAATTAAAATAAATAAAATATATATATATATAT
>NW_017259396.1:1118839-1131927 GCF_001594045.1 Atta colombica
TTTTTATATCATAATATTTATATAAAATATAAATATTATGATATAAAAAGATAAACTTATGATATGTTTTTACATTTATATATATTATTTATATTTTATGTTTTTATATCATTACATTAAGCATTAAGAGAAAAAACGTCCTCAAAACGAGAGATTTATAACTGTACCAAACCTCTTGAAATGATTAATGCGCGGGAAGTATTATGTTTCTCTCACGTCATTTGAAATATATTGATTGTTGTCAAATTTATAGCAAACGCGTAAAATAAAACCTTATTTTAATATGGAACAATTTGAGAATACACGAAAGCAATACATTTTTATCAAATTATTTAATTGCCACATGACAAAAAATATAGTAAAAGTTTGTTATATAATATAATATATGTATATAGAAAGTCTCAGTTACAAGCAATTTTTTCTATCAATATAAAATTCCGATAAGATTCACATATATCTATTAATTTCAGATATATCTGATCAAAGTACGTTTGAAGTAAATTGAGTTTTAGTTATTAATTTTTTACTTATTGAGTGATATCTGTATATTAAAATTTATGCGATTGCAACTACTGCTTTCTTGAAAAAAACCAAATATTACAAATTTTAAGACAAGTTATATTTAACGATGGTTATATTTAAATACTTGTTTACAGCACTGGAGTTGTCTACATCTTGATCATTTAAAGCAAAGGTATGTGATAAATATGGATAATCAATTCAGATTAAAAAAAAATTAATCATCGAAACGATGATTGACATCTGAATGATATTTATATGAGGAAAAATAATATGATTAAACATATATAAAACATATATATATAATTATATCATTGAATGAATATACATTACTCAACAAAATTAAAGGATTATTTGTTTCATCCTAAAATTTCAAAATAGAATAACTTCGTAAAAAATCATTGTATTGAAATAAAGATTATGCGTTTCGCGAGTTATTTTCTCCGTGTTCAGATGCATTCTTGGAATGCCAGCGTTTCGTGAACCTTGCAGTCCACTACTAGTGAAAAGGCTAGCATTCCAAGAACTCTTTATATAGAACTGGACTCTTTATATAGAAAGCCCCCGTGGAAGCCTCAAGAATATCATTGTATCGAAATGTTTAAAAATGTATTTTACAGCTTGAAATTTCTACTTTTCAAATCGGTACTTCAAAAATCGGTCTTACTGATATTTTGTTTTGAAGTTACACAAACATATAAATGAAGACACATCATATCACAAAATTTTTTACGAAATTTGCGAAGTTCTACGGGGCGAATTAAAAATTGTACACAAATGCGGTTTATATTATTCGAAAGAGTGAATCTTTATCTTTAATTTGCTTTTTTGAAATTTTGTACGATTTTTTTTTTCGAATTTATTCAATGTTGAAGCAAAAACGATTCTTTTTACAATATATATACATATATCGACAATTAACCTTTTCGATTTTTACACATATCAATATAATTAACCTTTAATATCTTAAGATTATTTCTCGAAAATTCTTATATTTTTTATAATCATTTCTTTTTAAATGCTATTAATAATAAATCCATCTATTAATATTTATTATCATATAACATCAAGTTTTGTAGAAGCAACAAACAATTTTTCCACTTTTTACTTCTACATGATCAGTGCTCATAAAATCAGTGCTCATAAAATTTAATTTAACTTTTTATTTGCTGTTTTATACGCTTTCTTTGCTTACTGTATTAGATGGGATTTTATATGGAATTTATTTTCCATTATGCATCTTAAAGTATTTGTGAAGCAGATGTATAAGTTAATTGAATAAATCTGGAATTTATTTTGAATTTAATTCGACGTCTTAACATAAATTATCTTTCTGATATAAAAAGTTGTCCTTTAAAGGACAAAACTTTTTACTTAAATGTCATATTAATTAATTTTAAAGGTTACTCACCGCCGTAAGAATGACTAACGTGATCTTTCAAGGCCTCTGGATAATCACTGGGGGTTGTAGCTTCGACGTCAAAAGTGCCATAAGTAATATTATGCTCTTTCTTGATGAATTCAACCATTGACTTCATCATAAGCTGACACGTATGTCTACCAGCGACTTGATTTTGTCCATTCGTTGCATAAATAAGATGTACTTTATGCCACTCGTAGCTAATTCACAGAAAAGAAAGATAAAAGAAAATTTCACATTATTTCATCATATTCTTTAATTTTTTTATCCGCGTTTCATCAAATATTCGTATTCATCATATAATTGTCAAAACAATCTCTCATGAAGAATTAAGAAATACGCAAAAATTAAATTTTTTGTATCAATTTAATCGATAAATTGTTATATAAATTTTGAGCTGTACATACTGTTCCATTATGGCCACGAAAAATTTAGCGATATCCCTGAAAGCCAAACTTCCGATTCTTGTGGTCATAAAATATTCGTCTTTACAGTCAACTTTTTTTTCCGTAAAGTCAAAAGTAAAGCCTCCTGTGGTGATTAATGGTGCTCCAAGAAATTTCACCACTCTACCGACGACCGCTGAAAGAAAACTCTTAACTCTAATATCACATTGAAATAGCGTATAATATAAAAGACTAACTTGAAGGAAATATGCCCATATATTCATATTTTAAAAATAAAAAAGAAGTAGTAAAGAGAGAATACATAACATAAAACATAAAAATGATAATTTGTTTCAATTTTCCTAAATTTTTTTTTCGCTCTTGTAATGCATGCGATTGCAATTATAAATCATTTTGAAATATACATTTTTATGGAAAAGATTATGGAAATTTTAATATAACATATTACAATAAATCTTATATATAATGGAACAGTTTTCTCAGTTTAACGGATGTAATTTATATGTAGATTAAAACATGAGCAACATCAAGATGGGTTTTAGAATAGAATTTTCAGATTGTAGCAAATATAATTTTAAAGAAGATACAGGAAAAATTCAAAATAAAAGGATTTAAAATGACGTACCGACGCAATAATCGCATGCTGGCCCGAGAAACAAGTGTACACAATGCGAGTAGCTGTCGATCGCGCCGATTTGCGCGTACATTGCATCGCAATGATCATCTTGCGGCAAGAATTTCAGATCAAGCCAGTGCGGTAGCAGATTTCGCGATCTCGCTTCGTACACCGCTAAATCTGCAAAAGAAAAAGATAATACACTCTCAATGTTCAGGTTTACACAAGCTGAACTTTCGGGATATAAAATTGAACGTGCGCGTAAAACTTGATTTCATTCAGCTTTACATTTGCTGATCTCAGCTTATTTGAAATGCCAAGAGTATAGACTGTGACGTTAATAAAGAGACATTATTAAAAAAATAAAACGTCACTTTGCTACTTGAGTAGTGAATTTGCTCATTTTTATTCCGTTTCAAGAAAACACTGAAAAAAATATACTAAAATTTGCAGCTCCAATAAAGTGGACCACACCTTTAGCATTTTTTTTAGTATACACAATTGATTTCCAGACTAACTCTCTTACCGAGGACTGGGAGAACCTTAGGCAGAGAAATATCATATCTCGGATCCTTCGGCAGAAGAACAGCGACCCTCAGTTCGCAAGAAACAGCACCATCGCGGCTCGTGCTGCACAGTGCGTCGCATTCTGCACAGTGCTCGCAATCGCGACGCAATTGTACCTCGCCGCGGCACGTAACTTTGCCTTCTGTCCGATATATCAGCCATAAGATTATTAGCACAATGATCCTCATACGGGAATCCATGTATACGAATCGAAAGGCGATCTCGGATCAGATCGAGCTCTTCGTCACTCTGAATCGAAAATCGCGAAACATCATCCTGACATCACCGACAATCACAATCACCCGATAAATATCTTTATCATCGCGAGAAATTCTCCACCATGAACAGAATTTCGATTCATAAAATCACTATTTTGTCTAGAATCGCACTGCGATCTTTACAGTTCAAACGCGATACGTTGTACTCTCGAGTTTCGTATGTCTACCGATTTGTCTGACCGTATCGACAGTTGTTTCACTTGTCGCTTCCTTCTGATTTAATAGCGAATATTGATTCACTAAGCGAATTATTCTCTATTTCAAATTAGCATGAATGCATTATCTCGTTGTGTTATGATGTCTCGTACGATTGACTTGATTACAATAAAATTATAAATAATATTAAATGGAGAATTTTAATGAGATTATAATTAGAGAATCTAATTTGTAAAATGATCACTTTTCTTTTCTTTGAAATCAGAATAAACTACGAAATAAAAATAAAGACTTTAGATTAAATTGTAATAAAATAAAAGAAAAGAAGAAACAACCTCACGAATTTTAACTTCAAAAATTAAACTTCATTGAACGAACATCTACTAACTGCTTCTGGTTTGCTTACTTTTCGCAGATTTTATAAACAGCATATTTATGTAACGTCAATTGTAATTTATCAATTATTACCACTCAATATTGCGTTATCTATTATTTTAAGAAACACAAGATCATTGAAGATTACAGTAATTATAATCGAGTCCTAGTGCTTATCAGAGATGTAACGTATTAGTTTAAAAACTATTTAGATTTCATATCGCGGATATTTTTAAAGTGGATATCGTACGCGACCATCGAGCACTACTTCAAGAATTCTATCAACGAAATTATGTGCAATTCACAATCACCGAAGAAAATATTTACGGAACACTGAGTATGCCGAATCTACTAAATTTGACGAAAATCCTTAACGTATTCGCGCATCGTTCCGTATTTCTTTGTCTTTTCTCGAGCTTTCGTCGAGCACAAATAGAATGCAAATGCTCGCTTAATGTCGAGAGAACACAAAATTATATTAATAAAAATAAAAGATTATATTAATACAAGATTATATTAATAGAAAAGCATCACGTGAAAGAGCAGCCGATTCAGATTTTGCAGGTTTATCCGAACACGAGAAAAAGAAAAGAGCAGGAAAGAGAGAGACAGACATCGCGATTCACATCAGGATCGCCGGAAATACACTGACACCTCACGATCACGCGACCGCCTTGTCCCAGTGACAAACGAGCACTTACACACGCGGCTTTATCACGGATATCTCGCGTCGATTGATAATAGTTATCGAAAACTCCGATATGCACACTCACATGGCTATCCCCTCCCAAGTCCTTCAGAGGGTTGCCGCTTCCATTTCATCTCGAGAGATCGAATTTCTGCGAGGGTCTTCTCTCGGCCGCGTCAAACGCAGCATCGTTTAGAGGATTATTTCCGATGGTTAATTTCTATATTGTTCTCTACCATTTTTCCATTCGCTTCTTTTTCGGATATTTCTACGTTTTTTCATTGCGTTTTTGACTGTCCAAATTAAATTATTGTTATTAAATTTATAGCTATTTTCCGTATTAGCTGTATTCTATATTAAGTTTGAAATTTATGAAAATAATTAGTGAAATTGTGTAAACTTTAAAGAAATGAATAAAAATGAATAAAAAGTGTCTAACAAAGAAGAGGATCCTATCTATAGAAATACGTATGTAATATTATTGTATATAGAATAATTATAAGTCGCATATCTTGCACCAGCTCTTAGCTCAAGGAAAGGACACGACGTGATAATAATCGATTGCGATGAAACTCGTTGTAGCGATAGATCTGCTTGTCAAGTGGTACTGGATAAAAGGATATAATGCGCTTCTCAAGCGTTTGTGAGAAAATTGATTAAAAATTATTAAAAATCGTTTAAATATTGGTTTTCAATGATTTTTTACTCAAACACTATCAACTTTACAGAAAAACAGCGAAAGACGAAAATTATTTATTTTCTTCTCATAAAGTTCTGAGAATTTTTTTAGAATGTTTTTAGAATTTTTTAATATCGTATTTTCATACGACAAAAAAAAGTTGATATAAAAAATTCTAAAAAAATTCTTAAAGTTCTATGAGAAGAAAATAAATGATTTTCGTCTCTTGCAGTTTTTCTGTAAAGTTGATAGTATTTGAGAAAAAATAATTAAAAACCAATATTCGGCAATTGCACGGAACTTTTTATCAATTTTCTCACAATGCCTGAGAAGCGCATTATATCTCTTTATCTAGAACCACTTGACGTGCAAACCTATTGCTACAACGAATTTCGTCGCAATCAATTATTATTACGTTGCGTCCTCTCCTTGTAAGAAACTGGTGCAAGATATTGTTGTAATTATTAGGTGTGGGAAAAAGTTCGTGGCGTTTTTCCCGTTAGATGGATTTAAAAAACTAATATTTTATATAATATTACATACGTTTCTATAGATAGGATCCTCTTCAGTACGTAAAATTAAAACCATAAAGTGAACTTTGAAATTTATGATTATGAATGAATATTTATATTAGTAGTTTAAGAAAGTTTGTCTGCATTTTGATCATTTGATATAATTTTACATGAAAAATGTTTTTTTAAAGCGTATAGTAAAAAATAAAATATCCTTTCGCTGTGTCTCTTTAGTTATTACTATAAAGAGAGAGAGAGAGAAAGAAATTAGTTTATAGTCATTTTTAACATAAATAAAATGCCTTTCATTATACTTAAAGGGGATGAAATAAAAAATTTCCTTTGAAGTTTGCGCAATTATTATAATATTTTTTTCTAGTTTTTAATATTTTTTACATATTTAGCAAATAAGAAATATCGTGTAAAAGATCATTTAGAAAAATGTTCATAAACTTCCATTTGATGCAAAACCGACGCATTCTTTTATTTGAATTTGAATTTCATTTTAATTTAAACACCATTTAATTTAAACAAAATGTTAATATCCAAATTTGAACGTGTATCATTGCATGTTGATCGAGAAATAGTTTGAAAACTAGATAATTTTCATTATTTAATTTTAATGTTACTTGATCAACTATGTTTTTATTAATTAATTTATAATACTGCTTTTATATATATATATATATAAAATATAATATTATATTATTTATATTTCTCATACTTAATTCTTCATACTATACGAACGCCAAAGTGCAGATTTGAATCGCCACGCTATCCGTATATGGCAATTGCACGTTCGATTACAGCACTCTTTACAGTGGAGTATCGTTTTCTGGAACTAATCGAGCTATATTATATATTCGACTTCTCCATCTCTCAATGTAATGCAAACACAGTTTGTAGGTAACGCAACATCGATGTTTTTAGGAACATATTGTTAAGTTTGTCAATGGTGTAAATAATTGGTGAAATACGCATGTGTGTTGAGAAAACATCTTGAATAAAATGAAAATTAAAAGAATCAGAAAGCTAAAGCGTAAGAAGAAGTACAATCAGAACGTGAATCGAAAAAGACTGCGAAATAAATTACGGAAACAGCCGGATATTCCATGGTACATTTTCTAACCTAACTCACATACATTTATTACATCGTAAAAGTAGAGTTGTTCGGTATATTTCAAGATTACATTTACATAAAATATTTATGTATTGTTTACGTTAAATTTTGAATCTTTAGTAAATATGCAATATAACGCCTTTGATTTTCCTGTACTTTTATAAATATATTTTGTATTTCCATGCATAGAATATATTCTAAGAAAGAAAATCGGCGCTTTAAAAAGTTCATTTTTTTATAAATTAATTTTCGAAGTTTTTTTTATTATTAAGAAAATGATAATTTATACATTTATAATATATATATTTTAAAGAAGTTAGATGTTAGATTAACTAAGTCCGCAAAAGAATTAAAAACGTAAATTTTTAATTACAAACTATTCTTTAAGTTATATGAGCTACACTTCAAGTTATATGAGAAAAATTAATTTTTTAATTAATTAAAACAGAATTTTTGTTTTGTTCTTAGGAATTTATTGATGTTGAAAAATATAATTCACTAATTATCTTAAAAAATTCTTTAATTCATTCATTAAAATTAAATTTTCTTTAAAAATAAATTCTGCCAAATAATCAATATTAAGTATGCTTCTCTTGTATCATATAATGGTAAATATACAAATGCCTATTCATTTTAATTAAATTTCTTGCACAGTTCATCTTTTCGATTTTTCTCTTCAAGATGATTTTTCTCTTCAAAAGGGAAGAAAGCTGAACATGCAGGAACTTTAGTTAAAAAGTATAGATTTCAATATAAAACAAAAAACGGATCTTGAGCGATGATTTTCCTTCTCAAAATATACTTTACACGTGGAAATATACAAATTTACAAAATTATAAGAAAATAGATATAATTATATAATATTATATAATATTTACTGAATATTTTTCATGTAAATAATATAAGTAAAATGTGTAAATTATTATAAACTAGATAATACAGTTCAGAAAGAAGTAATTATAATTGTTCATCTAATTTTAATACTGATAAATAAAAATATATAAGCGAGATAGAAGTTTTAATTCAGTATGTTGCAACAACAAAGAACATAGACTTTGAGGATCTATACATTGTCTACATTGTATACAGATAAATGTAAATTATTACATTTTATAAACTTTAGTACTTACATACTTTTACATTTAGCATATTGTAAATATTATAATATTTATTGATTATATTTTGACTTTAGCGAGCAAATAAAAAAAGAATGGAAAAACAAGAATTCTATTCGTGACAATTTGAAAGAAATGGGTTTGGCATATGACGCAAACGAGGCAGTGCAAATTCCTAATGTAAAACATGAGATGTTG
The DNA here is from genome assembly GCF_001594045.1 of Atta colombica. Lineage (NCBI taxonomy): Eukaryota > Metazoa > Arthropoda > Insecta > Hymenoptera > Formicidae > Atta > Atta colombica. Next base: position 1,127,490 of record NW_017259396.1, read on the forward strand.
GAGGATGCCAAGGGAAAAGTTACAGGAAACGAGGATTTGTCAGATCACGAAAACGAAGAAATGAATATGACTGCAGCAAAAAGTTACGTGATGGAAAAGTTGGAAGCCGAAGCAAAAGTTCCTAGAGAACGACTTCTTAAATTACCAAAAGGACAAGCACAATTTCTCACTTATTTAATAAAGAAATATGGTGAAGATTATAAGGTGAGATTTTTTACAAATAAAATTAATGTTATCCCCAAACATAACTGATTATGTATTTTCAATGCAGGCGATGTCGAAAGACAAGAAGAACCATTATCAATTAACTTGGAAGCAAATACGAGCCAAGATAAAAATGTTTAAGGGAATTCCGGAACAGTATAACAAATTTGTTGAGAATAGCAGTACGCAATCCTGACGTGTATAAATGTACATTAGGATTTTATCGAGATTTTATTTATATTTTTACATTGAGAATTAATGTATACATAAGTCACTTAAATACATTTACTGTAATTTGTTCTAATTTAATAAAAATAAAAAAATAGATTACACTAAGCATATTTCATTTGTAATAAAATATATTGGCAAACAAATAATTTTGAATACATGTTGTAATTATATTACTATACATAAATAAATGATGATACATTTTCTGTGATAGAATACATATTTTTAAATGGATTATATAAAAAAATACGTGTTTTGCAGTACTTAATATAGTTTGATATGCAGTATAATGTTTGTGCCAATATAATTTTATTTTAGTATTTTAGACTAACGATTTAATTGAGTATACATAAATTAAAAAATATTATGACTTGATAAATATCGCGATCAAGATAAAAAAGATTCTTTTATTTAAATAATTCGATATAAAATTTTTGTCATTAATTTATGTGGATGGGATAAGATAAAAACATAATAGAAACAATTCTGCTTTAATTATATAAATTCGTAAAATATGTGACACAAAAAATTAACGTTATCGATGTTGTTAGGCGCCCTATTTATTATTTGTGCTCTGTTATCGTTACATTGTTTCATTGCGTAAATATATGATAAAAAAGCTGCAACGATAATGTAACGATAACGAAATAAAAATCTAGCTTTTTAAAAGGGGCAATACTTCTGGTATGGACCTTCGCAATCGCGCTGAAATTATTGGTATTCGTATTGGAAATGCGTATTTTTATATATCTATCTATGGAATAAAATTCTAGACATAGATCTTAGATTAGTTCAACGACATTGCGAATATCGATCCCTGAAGGAACATAGGTCCAGTCTTATAAGGATCACGAAGTTCTGTTAATGTTTTAACCAAAGGTGTACTCCATTTCTTAGATCAGATCACTTTGTTTCTCAGACGTCCCAGACTCTCGATTTCAGTTTCAAGTACATCGCCACGCTGAAACACGCAATCGAATACAATTTAGGAATTTACATAAATTAAAAAATACTGCACATTAATATATGTTAATGACGACGTATCATACACACATGCTGAAAAAAATATTATAATTAATTTATTAAACATAGAATTATACCTGCAAATATTCAGGTGGATTACGTGTGAATCCTACACCGGCCGGGGTGCCGGTAAGGATCACATCGCCTGGTAACAACGTCACAAATCTGAAATGTTAACATTATTATTACGTATTATTAATTGCATGATTAATATCGTCAAGAAAAATACGAACTGCGAAAGATAAGCAACTATTTCATGAGGTTTAAAGATGAGTTCGCTGGTATTGCCATCTTGCTTTAGATTGCCATTCACCCATGTCCTCACGGATAGATTGTTGATTTCACTTATCGCTTCTTTGGTGACTACCGCCGGACCAAGAGGACAGAATGTGTCCATCCCTTTACCAAGCAGAAATTGACCACCATTTCGCTTTGATTTCTGCCAATCACGTGCCGATATATCCTGCGCTACTGTGTAACCGAAGATACAGTCCTCGACGTCATCATTATTGACGCCTTTGCATTTCTTCCCAATCACTATCGCTAGCTCCGCCTCCCAATCGACCTTCTGTAAATTCAAAAATCGCTTTGCGCTTTAACTTCCCGCAATTTTTCCCTGTAACTTGCAATCTGAGTCTTTTTTTATCACACACAAGCAAAGTTTTATTCTTAAATTCTTCCGAAATAAAGAAGAATGGAATCCGGTTCTTTTCTAAAATTTCTTATATTTGTTTGGCAATAGAGATGTTGAAAAGTAACTGTAAATTTTTCACACCTTTTTGAAAGCTTAGAATTAAAAAAAAATTGGGCTAGACCAAAAAATTGCAGATAGCAAAGATTGCAGACAGAGAAAGTAAGAATATAATTGCAGATGGAGGATTAACCAAGCGTGCGCGACTTCCGAAATGCCCTGTATAAAACACATTATACAGTGTCCTACTTTTTTAGAGTGTTAAGGACAAAGTGCATAATGATTAATGATGCCCTTTGAACAATTAGACGCAAACCCGATTGGTATTTAAGCTTTAGTCACTGCAGACTCCGCGAGAAACCAATCTATTGACTCTATAAAGAAGAGACTGTCGTAACAGAGTATGTTCACAGCTTGGAATGAATAGAATAATAATGAAAGTGGGAGTTATGACATAATGGACTAAAAATATATAATTCCCAACAGAATCATGCTCCTCAAAGAGGACCTTATCGTGTTTCGATAATACTGTTTAATATCCAAATTCTCTCGTGCTATAATACATATTTGAGATTTTTTTATGCTAAACATGATGTTAAAAATCACTTTTTTTTTTATTCAAAAATGTTATATACCTTAAAGATTTTTTGCGAACACAATGTATCAGAATTTGTGTCAGCATATCAGGATTTTGAAAATCGGAGTGAATTAGTCTAAACCATTTCACTTTACTATTACATCCCAATTTACTAAAAATCCTGATGTGCTACGCAAATTCTAATATAGCATTGTGTTCAGCGCAAAAAATCTTTAAGATATATAACATTTTGAATAAAAAAAGAGTGATTTTTTTGCTGAATTGTTTTGTGTTTTGCTGAAAAGTTAAAAATTCGAACAACCATAATTTAATAAAAATGAGTCATATGATTATGAACTCAAATTTATTTGAAAGTTTTTAAATTATACTTTTAGATGCCGTAGACTTTTTTAGAAACAAACTTTTATTTTTCCATAAAAGAACCTTGATGAAAAATATCATTTTTGCTCATTTTGCCTCAATTTATTCAACCATTTTTGCCTCAATTTATTCAAACTTCTGAAGTGCTACGTAAATTCTGCCAATAGCGAATTCAGCGCGAAAAAATCTTCCGAGTATGTACTATGACACTTCGAAGAAGAAAAAAAAGTAATTTTATTACGAACAATGTAATTAACTCGGCTTTTCCTCCTCCTCCTCTCTTTCCATCGACTTACATCCGAGATCTGCGGCAGCAGGATGTTGTCGCGGGGTCCGATGATGTTGCTGGGAAATTTGCTAAAGACTACCGGACTCTCCGGAGTTGGTATACCTTGCTCCTGACAATGTCCGCTGTAGTTGAGGCCGATGCAAGCGAGCTTGTCCATGCGCGTGATCGGCGCCAGGAGGTTCACATCGGCCTCAGGCGTAATGCTCCGTCCCTCGGCGACTATTCTGTAACCAATCGTTCGTAATTCAGCGTCTAGAAGGACTTCAGAATCTCCGATCAAAGTTAATCAACTTGCACGCGAGGTAAAACTTGGTTAAATTGCTTTTTTTTTACTGTGGCGTAAGTCTCTATAGAAAATAAGCTGTGCGATGTTAAAAGATAAGGCAAAAGGAAACAAACAGCAGAGAATAGAAAAAGAGAAAATTTTATTAAATTCGCAAGCACAAATGCACTTCTCATGCTCAATCTTGTTAATTATGATAATCGATGAGTAATATGTTCTAGATAACAAACGGATTTTTCCCGAAAATCGGAGTTACGATAATGAGAACAACCATTAATTATTTCTATGTCTAAATCTCATCAATTATTCCGCGTCCAATATCTCGCCGTTAATTCCGTATGACTAATCAAATCGAGTACAATTTACGTTTCTATTGTGTTCACTCTACCACCGTTTCCGATTGTAGTGCAACGTGTTGTGCTCATAGTTTTTTGCAAATATTTTCCTCATATCGATTCACGTAGAGATTACGTAACAGAAACATTGCGTGCAAAATCTCAAGTTTTTTAAGGCTCCAGACAATATAGTCAACGTGTATCAACGTTAGCAAATATCATATATGACATATGTAATTATCCATATTGAATGTAATATTTAACGAATATGTGCAAAGTTGATATACTAGCCATATCATCTAGAAGCGCCTTAAAATATAATGTGTAAATAAATGATATGATTTAACTTAAATTTTTAAACTAACATTTTTTATGTATTATAATTATCTATTTTAAATGTCCAAGACATTTAATTTTGAATAATTAA
>NW_017259396.1:1132027-1161047 GCF_001594045.1 Atta colombica
ACTAGCTCTAATGATATAATTATTTCTTTAATTATTTCTCTATATATACATCATTTTCAAAATAATAGCACTCCTTTTTGCAAAAATTATTGAAGGAAGGCTTCATGAATATCATCAATAGGAGAAGATGAAATAAGACGAATAATTTACAATTGTAATTTACATTACTAGTAATTTACATTATTATAATTATTAGTAACAGTGATTATTATAATTATTAGTAACATAAATGTCATACAATTTTAAGATACTGCATGCAGTAACTTTTAATATGACTACATTATTATATCATAACATGAAGAATGTATAGAAAACATTCAACTTTAACAGAAAGAGATTTTATCTCTCTTTTCTAAGTAAAATGAAGTTGTACAGAGAAACATTCATGCTTGTTTTCTTGGCGTACACGAACTGTAACAACGAACGAAAGCGATATTGCATAAATGAATGTTCTATTAGAGCGAATCGATTACTATTTTTATTACTTATCCTAGTTTGATAGCTAATCATATTGTCTGACGTGATTGATAAATTCAATTTTAAAATAAATAAAAATATATTTTATACGATCGAGCAGATAAATAAACGCTAAATAAACTCTATTCACTAAAGCGTGCTACTTTCACTTAAGAAATTTCAGCTGTCCCAAAGAAGCTTGACGGACTGCCAATTGGCAACAGAACGAGGCGCCTTCTTGAGTTAAGGCGCACAGACTTTTGCACATAACATATAATGCATAAAGCATAAAAAAATCAACTAATCAAAATCTTTAATTTTATGAAAAGGAAAAAAATGAAGGAATGATTTGGATTAGTTCATTTTTCTTATGCATACTTGATGTGTTATGCAAAATTGCGCTCTCGTCCTTATTAATAGCTGCATCTAATTGAAAGTTAGTACATACAGTGATAAGACTTAATTGTTGAATGTCGCGATATAATGCGTTATGCGAAAGCTCAAAAACTTTCAATGATAGCAAAGTGACGAGACTGTGGATACAATCAATAGATGAGATGTTTGTCGAGACTTAGCCGAGATCGATAAGTTGAGCAGGAAACATGCAATGCACGATTTATAAATGTCACGTGATAACGTGACGCATAGTAATCATCCACTAATGATTGGAAATAAAATCTGCGAGAACACTTATATTTATATATTAGTCACGCGACACGTTTTTTAATTGTTCAGGGATAATATATAGATTGGTAATAAATTCTCAAGTATATATTTGTAATGTTGTTTATTTTGAAGCTTATATAAGCTTATGGCTACGTTTATACCGTGCCCTTAGTCCGCGTATACCTATACAATAGATATTTATTCTGTAGGAATAAAGTCATCTATCGTTTAGGTCGCGGTCTAAGCGCACAACGTTTACATTATTAACTTCATAGTCAAATTATGAAATTGATTTAATTTGAAAAATCTTTTGTCCTAGGAATTTTTGTTCTCGTTATCCCCGAATCACATTATTTGCAGAAAATATGAGAGTGATTTTGAAACAGCGGTACATATGCCATGATATAATCAATATTATAATGATAGCGCAACGGCAGAATTTTTAATCGAGTACAAATAAGATAGCTATCATCTTATCAATTGGACATACTGACATTACTCACAAAATTATTGATAAAGCGATAGCAATTTTATTTTGTACACGATTAAAATTCTGTCGTTGCACAGTTATTATATTATTGATTATATCATTGTGCTATCGTGTTTCAAAGTCACTCACATTTTCTGTCAACAGTATGAAAACCAAAAATATCAAACCAAAAATTATTTAATACGAATTTATATTTTTCTTCTATTCGCAGAGAGAAGAAAAATTATGTGATAGGATTGTAAGAAATTCCTTGAGTGCACTTGTTTTATGTGTACTTTTTCTCTAACTTTATCGCCTTTATCGCGAATAACAACTCGGAATTTAGTTAATATATCTGTTAGCAATGAAAAATTCTATAATGTAAAATTAAATATAAAAGAACTTGATAAGGCTATATTGATAACAAAAAAGTTCAAAGATGACTCGATATATTATGCCTAAAAGAGGATCAACGGTATATGTGCGTAAGCGAAGAATGTAATATTGTAACAAGTAACTAGTCGAAAGGAAAGAAAAAAAGGGGAAAACTACTTTATCACACGAACCGAATTCCGAAAGCACCAACCTCTCTACTGCCTTCCTTAGGTCGAAATCGTCGTCCCTGGCGAAATAAATGTTCACGTTGAGATCGGATATTTTTTTCTCTCACATTACCCGTTAATGTAATATCATATATCATCTATATGTACTAAAGTCTAGAATTCTAGATTCAAGGAAAAAACTTGTGAAATAACCCCAAGTTGAACTTGTAATTATATTTTTTCAATTAAAAGACATATTTTTCCAAGGTATTCAACTGGAAACTTGTCTTAAAAATAATATATATAATTGAGAGTAATTATGATATTAAAGAGTAACATTACTCTGATCTTGTTGGTTATCTATTCCAAATCACTTTCTAATCATAATCTCTCTACAGTCTAATTTAATTTGGTGGGAAGTATCTACACGTCATTAAATAATTACAAATCGCGTCAAATTCGTACAAATATTATATATCATATTATAATATTATTGTAATTATCATACATTGACATATCATCATTAGTTTTCGCAAATATTTGTATTTTGTATGATTCTCAAAATTCCTTGAGTTAGCCCGGATTTAGTTATTGATTAGTTATTGAACTCTCCTACCTCTTGGCCTTCTTGAGAAGATCGTCACCGCCCTCCAGAAATTTTTTCAATGTGTTCGGTATTCGCGAATCAACCGCGGACACGGCGATAATATCACCTCCCTGCTTCAGCTGGACCCCAAGATGTTGCGGGCCACCATTTTTGTTTGCGAATTGAACGAACCTGCGAAAATATATTGTGATTAACGCCACGTTAATCGATCAGGAAAATCGTGAGAACCAGTCGGAATAATCGTTACATATGATATAACTTTCTAACGATAACGCGTTTATTTCATGCTCGCCACGAAACTACGACAAGCGGTGAAATCCAAGGAAATCATATAAAATTAATTAATTCACATGCGGAAATCTAATAATTATGTACAAGAAGTAGGAAATAAAAAATCAAATTGTTTATTTCCTTCTCATAGAGCTCTGAAAATATTTTCAAAATTTTTTCAAAATTTTTTAATACATATTTTCTCATGTTGATAAAAATAGTTGGTAATAATAGCGCGCGCGCGCGCGCGCGCGCGTGTGTGTGTGTGTGTGTGGTGTGTGTGTGCGTTAGCTTTAAAAATATAGTTTAATGGTCTGTGATATAATGAATCCAATTTAGAAAAATATACATTATGTTATATGCTTTCATAATTCAAACATTTCGTAAATTTCACATTTCAATAACCGAGTTTTCCAATGATAAGAATCACAATTACTGTTTTACTGCATTACAAAAACTATTTTTCAAACTAAATGCAACTAATAATATGTTTCATTAAAATTTCTAAAATTATGTAGATGCCTCCCAGAAGCCTCTAATTATTTATTATGAATCATTTAGTGACATTAACATCGATTTCACTTATCATCCCCAAACATGTGATCTTCATATAAGGAAGAAAAAGAGATTTTTTAAGATTTTTTTTAGATTCCAAAGACGTAACTCCGAAGGCATGCTCTTTTAATAGGTAGACAACGTGACGTATATTACATGTGACTGTTGCGTCAGGTAGACATGAACAGTTGAATCGTAAAATCGGATCGAGTATCACAAGTGTCTAAAGACAGTATTCACAATTTGATCGGAAACTTTTACATTGAAATAAGTATACGAATTGTAATTAATAGTTGTTTAAATAGTTCTAAATAAATATTTAAAAACACATTTATTTGGTACAAGAATCATTAATTTAATTATTTTTATTAAATAAATATTTATTTATTTTAAGTAAATGTTTACTTAATGCTTAAAAAATATATATTAAGATTTACATAGTAATTTTTTCAATATATCAATAAGTTTGATTTCAGAGAATCTGGAAATAATATATTCAGCAAATCACATAAAAAGAATTATATATATAGAAAAAGATAAATAATAAATTAAATTGAGATTAAAATGCTATATAATCGTTTTATATTGATTAAAGTCATTATCTTATATAATGACTTTAATCAATATAAAACGATTATATAGCATTTTGACATCCTTAGATCTGTTTTTTACAGCTGAACTAGTGTGTACTTTCTGAAATAAGTGTACATTTAAAGTGAAATAGATATATGTTTGAAATTTGATCAAAATGAAAAGGCAAGTTTTCTAGTGCTGTTTTAATGCAAAAACAAAAAACAAATTTCTTAACCCTCTATCTGTAGTCTACTTTTTTAAGCACACCGCACAAACGAAATTTCATTCTCTAAAATAGCAATTGTTAAAAATGACGGAGTAAATAAAAGTTTTAATATTTGAGTTAAAAAACTATTTGATAATGACAGAAATGTTGGAAAATAATCCTGAATTTTTCTACATTTTTTGAAAATCTAGAATAGTAAAAAAACTAAAAAAGTCTAAATATATTGCAAGGTAGGAAGTAAAAAATGATTGCAGATGGATGATCAAAACGATCTTAAATATAATCGAATACTGAATATTGTCATAAAATCAGAACAGCGCGACAGCGAGGTGTTCCTTTCATCAGAGGTGTTGCATCCAGCACAACGAAATCGTGGAACAACGATATAATTATGATGTTCGAAGGCTCAATTACCCAAACGCACAAGATTCCATATATCTGTTGTACAGCCCTGAGTTGTACAATGTATATGCTCACCTCATATCGAGCGCACAACTTATGGAGAAGTTTCTGCTATCGGTAATGCTAGCAACGGCAAAACACGGACTGCCCTCGCTCTTCCCGCACGCATTAGCGATCGCGAGACACGTTCTCCCTAGTAGTCGTAATTTTCCGCGATATGGCATCTTTTAACGCGTAATTGATAGGGAAAGTGGGAGAGATATGCGAGCAGAGAACGAGACAGGGAGCAAAAAGAGCTAATCGGTCAATGAAAGTCAAAAGCAACCGAGAGACACGAACACCGTGAAAGACGAGACGCAACTGAGAAATGAGAACTGAGGCCACATAGGCCGTCAGGCCACGCTCTCAGTTTTCGCGAGTGTCATGCACGCCTGTCACGCGGCATGTTAGAGATCCAACCACGTGATCTCCTGATAAAAAAAAAAGAAAAAAAGACTGATTTACGCAATATTTTAGACATATTGATGGAAAAGAAAAAAAAAAGAGAAACGTAGAGAATTATTGAAGGTTCGCTAAATAAGAACGCTCGCGAACTGATGAATATGACGTTGCAAAATATATGTAATCTTATCATTTTAAAGCGACAAATAAATAGCTCCAACATTGGCGATAAAAAACGTTAGAACCGTTTATATTGTCATCAATTTTGCATCTAATTAAATACGTGAACTTTATTGTAATAGGAGAAAGGAGCGAGAAATTGCGAAGAAAAAATTTGTGTTTTCCATAATCAATATTTTTTGTTATGTATATGTATATAATATTAAACTAATATAATAATAATAATATAAATATTTAATATTTTGTTTACTAAAATCACAATCGATAAACATGGATATGTATGATAATCTAAAACACTATCTATAAATATTTATACAGAATATTTTATGATACATCCAGAAGAATAGACAGTAGCATTGATTACGTAATAAATATAATTAATATTTAAGTAAAAGAGAATGCGGTCTGTTTTAGCATCATCTTTAATATCATTTTTAATATTCAATCAAAAGTTTACAATGTAGTAATTAACAATTAGATAATGATTAAGGTAATGGTTTTCTCCGAGTGATTCTGAATTCTTCGCGATTGTGATATGGTTCGTACGGATCGTCAATATAATAGTGCCGCCTCTTCCAGTACTTAGATACCATCTTGTCCAGAAGCGTCGACTGTGTGGCATTACAGAACACATGTCTCCTCAGCCTCTTCTTTCTGGCAAACGATTTTGTCCATAGCTTATTGTGTCGACCTGTTCTTGTTCTGATCCAGATACCCCTGCAACATTTTATTTTATATCTCTTGAAATTTTGAGTTTCTACAAATGGCTGATATTCGTTCTTGAAGCCCAGTTTCACAATTCACAGTTTACTCTTAACCTCTTAATCTTAGAATTGGAAAAAGATAGAGAATTTTAAAATTGAAAAGAGAAATAAATTGAACCTCGGTTAAAAATTAACCGAGTAAGTTGTGAAATTGGACTTAAGTATTCAAAACCATCTTAAATCATAATCTTAGTATATACAATTATTTTCCAATTCTTTATTACACATGATGAGTCATTTGTATTTCAGATTATTTTTCATCATCTTAATAAATATAGAAAAATTATGAAGTGATCCTTCCATATATTTTAACATCTTTCGAAAGTATCAATATCAGACTACTCTTCGCTCTGATAAAGTGAATTATGATGACGTTTATAAAATGTTGGCATTCCAAAAGAGGATAGCTTCTATAGAAATCCTCATTGTGGAATCAAAAAGTATTATCTTTAGATTTGTATATTTGTATAATGATAAGATTGTGTATATTTAAAGAAATTGTATACGAATATTTAACTAATTACCTGATGTGATCTTAGTTTTTTAAAAAAAGAAATGTTCAAGACATGATTCAATCAATAATGTATACTAAAGGTTAAAATGCTAATGTGGTTTATTATGTTTTAAAACTTAAACATCTTAAGACGATACTTAAAACGATCTCAAATATAAGTATCAACCAATATGATTGTTTAGAAATATTTGATGCAATCTATAATTTTTGATATTGTTATGTACTTAATATATTCTTGAAATATTACCAGTGCAATCGGTAGAAACGTGTTAGGACTGTCTTCACAGTCTGCCGCTTTCCTTTTGACATAGTAAACTTGATTACAGTTCTTACTGGAATATTAATAGGTTCTGCTGGCAAAGCTAGATTTTCTGTTGTCACATGGCTGAAAAGATAATATTACTTTCACATAGCAACTTAGTATCTTAGTATCTTACATAAAAATCAACACGTTTCACAAATCACTTCTGCAATATTCTACATTACTTTAGTAGTGTTTTATGTTGCGTAGGTCCGACAGCTGCCCATTTCTGGACAGCAATTGATAATGCTCCAAACTCTCTGTATTGTATGGAATTCAAAACGGAATTACATTTTGAAGTAATGCAATTTGTCGCATTTATACTCGTTGTCCTTGTTCCGATTCCTGAAAGAACACTAAATCCAGTATGTGTGCTTGCAAGATAAATCACAAAACCAACGAAAAATGTCTTATATTTTAAATGTACACTATTGTCAGAAAATTTTGAACCAATGTGATGTAATCTTAAAATACATAATTTATGGTAAAATTATAAAACAAATAATGCAATCTAGTAATTGTGTTTTTTATTTAATGATACCTTCAGGGCCATATTACGCTATTGAAAAATAAAATTGGACTTGCGGATATTTTAAAAAATAAATAAAAAGAACATAAAATTAAGTCTTTAAAACGCTTGGTCTTAAACTTTCTGACATAGTGTATGTGATAAAATTTAATTATGCTTGAGTGTTTAACATGTATGTACAAATAGAATGTTAAACTCCAATAAATACTAATTAAAAGTAATATAAATCAATGTTATGATTTCACATTTGATGATAGTTACATTCAGCAGAAAAAATAGCTTTACAATTATTGTAAAATTCTTTAATATGATTTGAAATGTATTTATTAGGTTTAAATGCATGAACTTTATAAATTTATTTGCTAGGCTGGAATCTATAAATTTTATATATTTAAATCCAGTGAGGACGAAACCAATCACACTAAAGAATTTTACAAAAGTTACAAAGCTATTTTCTCTGCTAAATATAGTTAATGTAACTGTTATTGAACATACATGTATTATATTACATTTATATTGTTCAATATGATTATAACATTGATGTTATGCTACTTTTAGATGGTGTTCACTGGGAGTTGTTTCGTAGATTGATTTTTTCGAATTGAAACATACAAATTATATGGGAATTGTTCAGTATGATTATAATATTGATGTTATGCTACTTTTAGATGGTGTTTACTGGGAATTGTTTCGTAGATTGATTTTTTTCGAATTGATCAGATTATATGGGAATTTTTGCGTATTGATCTACACTGAATTAAAAAAAGAATTAATTAAATATGATAATGCTACGAATAAAAAATGCCCAAAGAAGATGTAGATCTCGACGTTCGTGCGAGACGAGAATCCTCAAGTGGACGTTCAAACACGCGCCGGCGTCCTGATTCCGCAGCGTTCCTTCCGCCAGCCGCGTGTCATGGTGACCGCGGCGAGACGAACCTAACCTTCTTACGTCTCGCATCCCGTTGTTCGCGACGCAACCAGACGTGAAATCGCTGGTGTACCATGATGCAGCGCACGGCCGACGCGTGATAACACCTCGCGACGTGGTCGTCGATCGCAGGATCGGCTGCAGACTACGTTTATACCCACCTCGCAGCGCCGCGCTCACGGCACGCAACATTCTTCTTTTCGCGCAGTCTGGTCCGTCCGGTCTGGTCCGGTCTCCGTCCAGCTGTTCTCCCTGTGCCGTCGTTCCCCTTTTTCCGTTGGCTGCCTGACCATTCGGAACTCGAAAGATGTTCCGAATTGGATTAAAATTTCCTTACAACGGTCTGAATCGGGTACGTAATCACGTGCGAGAGGACCGCAGATGGGCGAGACGCGATCGTCCGGGTAAAACCATCCGTGTTAAAATACCGCGAGGAATCGTCGCGCAGCGACCGCATGATGACACGACGGCGTGACATCTTGTCTTCACGACAGTGTCGCGCGACGATCCCGCGCCAACCGACTCCACCGCCGTCGGCTATCGCGCGTTCATCGATGGTCGACGACGAGCGTCATGTAGGATTAGCTACAATAACGGCAATCCCGGGGATCCGCTTTCGTGAACGTCCGACCGCGGCCAACGTTTCCCGGCTCGCACGTCACAACACAAAGATGGCTTGTTTTCAAGAAGGCTTACATAATTCCAAAAGCTTTGATCTCAACATCGTTTACCCTTTCAGGTAAAAAAACACGGCTCCTCCAGGCCACATCTAACCGCCAGGTACTACGAATCGCGGGCGCGCATCAAGTACGAGCCAGATGGAAGGTGAGCTCTTCAACAGAAGTTTAAGTCTGGACAGGTATCATTGCTTGTTAGACCTGTCATTATTCAGTGGAGATCTCGTGAAGTGCTCGTGCTTTGTAAATCTCAAAACGCGAATGACACTATGTTATTTACGAGCAATTTGATGAAATCGGAACGTGGTAAGGTTATGTCCATGCATATGTTTTTCTTAAATAAAGACTGATGAGTAATCTTATGAATGGCATCTGTCATATTCATGATTCTATCACCACTGTATTTGACAGGTTTGTTGAGTCATTTTGACAAGTTTGTTGGGTTGTTACTTGATACAAGAGTTGTCAACCTTTGAACAATATAATTTTATTCAAAAGGTTTATTCTTTTTAGTTGAACTCTTTTACAATTTATCTTTCCTCATTTTCTGTCCATATTAAAGAAAGAAAAAAAATTAACATACAAAAAGTTTATCTAAGAACAGGCTTAATAATTTTCTGATATATGGATTGTGTATCTGTATGTATATCTGTATCTGTATGTTATGTCGCAGTCAAAGGTGTGTTCTGACTTCCATCTGGGTGCTTCTCGGATGTCATATCATTCTCGTTTGACATTTGTTAAACAATCTGGAGACACAATAGTATCTCGACGCTAAAACATAGCGCGAGACATAAGGATGACATGATACCTGAAGAACACCCAGATGGAAATCCGAACATGTCCCAAAGTGTTAACTTTAGTAAATGTATATACTAGTCAATGTATCTAACTACAACAGACTATAGTAAGTTTATATACATTTACTGAGTTAATGTTTTGATTGTAATATATACACAAAAATATAGATTTTTATATTTTTTTAGACTTTGCAGGGATGTCAGATTTATATCCAGGTTTACTGGGCCGAGGTATTCGACCGCACCAAAAAGGTATATACAGAACATGAATTATAATATTTAGCATATTATTTTTTAAATTAATGTATATATTTCTGTTACCTTTCTATGATCTTATATATATATGCTAACTATTCGTATAAATTTGTTCATATTACGACAGAAAAATAAAGTCATCAATTTAATCACTAAATTTATTTTAATTACTTGCGTTTCTCATAACAGCATCAAAAGTCAGGGATCAGGAATACTGATAACTCTAGGCGCTGTAACAATAGGTACCTTAGGAATATTAACATATGCAAAAGGAAATCCAAAGGTTCGAGCTGTCCTCGAAGGATGGATTCCTGGTACAGATGAAATTATCCGAGTTATCTTTCAAGAAGATAAGAATTCCAACTATTTTGACTTTGTATTTACGTTCTTCGAAACGATGAAGCAGACGTAAGAAAATAAAAATTATGTATAATATTAATAATTATCATATTAATTACTTCATTGAAATAGGAATATTTTTTTACAGAATATTAGGCATGTTCATCAAAGAAGCATCAGAATCAGGTCAGACAAGACATAAGTACACAAAAATTGTAGAATATATACGTGAGTCCTTAACTCCTGTCCATGCCTTATTTTTTCCTGGTACTTTCTCTTCTAGCCTTCTTTCATCTAATTCCTTTTTTCGATTCTTTTTAGAATTACATACTTAATAAATAATGTTCCCACTAACTTTTAACAATTGCATGTATATATTATAGCGCCCAAGCCAGCTTTTAAACCACTGGTCGATCACAAAGAAGCTTCTATTAACAAGAATCAAACCGAAATTCGTATTAGTAAAGATAAGGGCGAAAAAGTCGATGTTGGTACGTTTGCATTATTTTTTGTTTTACAAAATTTAAGTGGAAGATAATTAAATAATTCATACTTTTATAGTGACTGAGAAACCAGCGTCGCCTGTCAAAACTGTGCGCGATGAATCAATACCACAAAATCTCATCGAGTTAGAAACATACTGTGGAGAAGCTGCTGGTAAAGCTATTGCGGCCTATCAAAAGGCAGTGTATGCGCTTCAAGAATACAATCAGAATGTTACCAAAGTGATTGAAAGTGCTGGCACTACAGTAAACGGAGTCGTCTGGCAAAGGTAATCATCGCTGTATGCTTACATAATCGTTTTACTTCACTTGTATATCGATTATATAATCAAATTTGTCACGTTTGCAGATTAAAAGAGGCAACAGAAAAGAGAAAACAGACTGTACAGCAAGCAGAAGAACACGCGAAAGATGCATTAGATTCGCTTAAGCGTATGTACAATTCAATCGATGAACCTGTACTTGAAGCGGCCGCTCACATGAAAACGGCTGCGAAGCGAAATATTAGAAAAATTATGGATGATGTGGACGAAGCTAAGAAAAAATACATCGATGAATTACAGAGTAGTAACATCGCGGAGCGCTATTGGAAGCAGGTTCAAGCAGCACGAGAGACTTTCAATGAAGAATTGCATATTCTGTTTCCCAATATAAATATTCATGATAAGAAGTTGTCTGTTAGCGAAGAAGCCTTCGATTTATTCGTCTTGCATATGTATCACAAAGTCAACAATCTGCAAAAAGAGCTGGCGAAATTAAGAGTGAGTTTTTAGCATCATTTAATGTAAATATTCTCTAAATTTATATTTCCGAAATGCTTTCATGCGAAACCACGCGATTTTTGCATGGAGTTAATATTTTAATATTGCGTTAAAAACAGTATTTTCAAAGAGAAATTATTTAATTACAGACAGTCAACGAAACTAAAGTGAAAGCGGCACTGAAGACAGCGGGTGAAGACTCAACTCAAGAAAAATTAGACGCTCTGGTCAGCCTCGAAGTTAATCGAGAGAGACTTGAGTTAGAAAATAAGCAAGCAAAAGAGGTAAGAAATGTGTTTAATATATTTTTAGTTTGAAATATTGTAACTTGAAATATTTTAACTTGAAATATTTTAATATATTATTAACTTGAAAATCGCGAGCACAGAAAAATATTTTATCTACAGAAAATTAATTTTAAATTTCTCAGAATGACGTACAAAATTTTAATATATGTTAATCATATCTAATTTGCGAAAGTAATTTGCGATCTTATCCCATGTAGTATGCTGTTGTATTATGTCTTCGTTCTGCTGTAGAGAGGTGTTAATTCTGTAATGCGCATATACATGTTTGTAACGAGAGAAGCAATATATCCGAGCACGATTCAGATAGCTTCAAAGCGCCTTGTTTGGCGTGTAAATCGTACACTGGCCGGTGTTGCATGCTTTTACGTGCTCACCATCTCTGTTCTCTTGGTATACAAATACAAATAGATGTGAGCTTTAGCGCCATTATTAATGTTGCCCTAGCATTTAGACGACTTTGCATGGCCACGCGTTCGCGCGTGAAATCTAGTCATTACAGTGCGGATATATTCGCGCGAATTAAAGAGAGATGGCGTAAAAGATTCTTTTATTAAATCCGCGATGATAAGTGTGAAGTGCAAAAAATTTCTGAGATTTCTAAGAAAATGTATTTCTCGATGAAAGGGAAAAATGACGGGAAAAGAGAAGAGGCAGTTAAAAACCGAGCGATGAAAATGGTGGTGCTTAAGTTGTAAAGCGGACGAATAGAGAGATCATGATGATAAAATGGGCCTTCATATTAAAGCGTTGGAAAATAACGGAAGAAGAAAGAAACAACGGTTCACTTTAATCATAGCCGCTTTATTACATTTCAAGATCTCTCAGCTGAATAGCTCATATAAAATAATATTCGATCGTTGCTTCATAAGCAGTTTATAAGATTTTATCGCGTTTTTCAACTTTAATAATCCTTTATAAAATATATTCTTTTTCTTATATTCAATAAGAACGTACTAACTTCGTGAGTCAAATTGAAATCGAATCGCTTTCCACATTGAGTTGTATGTTGTATTCAGATCGGGGCACAGGTGCATCGGTGTTTTGTTCATATCTGACGAATTTAAAGCAATGTGGCACCGTGTGTAACGTCACATACGTGATACACCGAATGTGTCGCGTCAGAGGATGGTCTCGGCAGTACTAGTCCCTCATGGTCCTTTTATTTATTTCCATTTGGCCAAACGCCAATATTTCGACAGCAACGGGCGATATTAGTCCCTTAGAGTATACGACGTTTGTATGCTACCAGAGGTATTCGCTGAGGAACCATTGTGACTCACTGTCCTCATAGTTGTTCGACAGCTCTTTTTCGAGCTCCCTTCTTTATATCCTCGTCGGTCTCTAGTTACCGTCGAGGACGCACCGTCGAATATAAATCTTGTCGAATCGATCCACGCGGACTTGCACGATCTTTTGTTCTCGTTTCGAACGGGAACAGCGGTGTTCTCTAATTGCTATTTGTCTACGAGCTTCCGGTACCGCTCGTTAACATCCGGTCGAATATTTTATCGTAAATGCATCACGGATAGGCGGCCGTATCGTCAACCGATCTTCCTGCGTCATCCATTAAATTACATATATATATATATATATATGAGAAAGATAACGGAATTAATTAAATGGTAATCGTTGCATAATTTGTTCATAAGTTGCCGTTAACAAATGATCATTCGTTCCGCTACAATCGATGCGTACTATCGAGGCAAATGCAATGAAAATATGTCATTGTCGTCACGAACTTTGCATTTGCACTGCATTTTGTCGCGTAAAGAGGAATCCTCTCTTGCATCATTTAATTAATGTAGTTTCGCCTTGGAAAAACAACTCGCCGACTTCGTCAATGCGAACGACTCTGAATGTTTTCCTTCTAACGTCACGAAAGCAAACAGCAAATTCACACTGCAAATCATCAGTAAAATGAAATCGATATCAGAAAGGGCACAGGTCAAAATTTTCGAATGAGTTAATTAGTTTTTCTTTCATTTATATATTTGAATTTTGATCATGTTAGCGTTGTAGAAAAACATTCTAAATAGAAATGAGTACTTCATCATTGCACAATCAGAAAGTTATCAGTTTTTTTTTAGAAAATATATTTTTATTAAAAACTATTCATTTATATACACACACATCATCAAATATAATTGAAACAATTTAAGTAAAAATTGTTTTTTTAAATTTTATCTTCTAGAAATATATAAATATACAGTTGTTCTATTTTATATATTGTATTATATAGACACACACAACATTTTACCATAGATCTATTTCTGTAAATTCTATATTTAATAATAATTCTTTAGATTTCGTAACTGTTGAATCTGAAGAATTATTGTTAAAAAATATATTGTTATAAATATTTTCTAAACTCTTGACCTTGAGTATAGATGTATTTGTATATGTGTAAACATACTTTATTACAGTTACTTAAATGTATTTTTTTTTCTATGACAGTGTATTTTTTTCACGATAAGAATCTTCAGATTTAATAATAATTATTGAATCTAAAGAATTATATAAAAAAAATAGATTATTATGATATATGTATAGACATTTTTTAACTATATATAAATAATCCCAAAAATATCCATTAAAAAAAAAATTTCAAACTTTTGACCTGGAGTGTATCTATATTGAATGAATATAAAATAAATTAATTGAAATTGCCGTCAATTAAATAAATATTTTATTGTTTCGTATATTTGCAACGAGGAAATAAAATTTTCCGTAAAGCCAAAGTAGGGATACGAAAGATCGTAGAGAGCTTGAAAAATTCATAGTTTCTTATCTGCCTTCGCCATTTGGGATTTCAGTCTGTGGCCCGGTCATGAGATATCTTTATGGCGGTACACCTGGAAGTTATTTACCACGACGGACGTGAATTATCGATGAAACTTTTTGTCGCGATTTGTTTTATCCCGTCCGCGTGCATGGGCAAAGCTTACCTTACCATCGCCTAGAAACAAAATGCGATCCATGAATCTCATACCATTTTCTAACATAGCTTTCGCATCACCGTGCAATATTTACCAAAGTATCACCAATAATTTTAGCGTCTCCCTACGCGAACAAACACCATCGTGCGATTAAAATTCACGATCTTCCGTTTGTAATCTGGATCTTTTCTAGTACAAGCGAAATTTAACTCTCAAATTTCTTTGAAATAAAAGAAGACATTCCTTATTATTATATACTTTTAAACAAATTTCCATTTTTTCATTTCTGCTTAAATTTCATTTTTTATTAAGTAAATAAAGTTTTTAAGAAATATTTAAATTAAAGAATTATTTTATAATGTAACAGAGATGTTGAAAGGTAACTTTGAATTTTCACATTTTATGAAAGTTTAAGAAGATTCTCGCGTTTGATGAAATATAGACAAGTCTATCATATGATATATGTAAAACAAACGTTAATAATATCAATAATAGAAAAAAATTTCATTAACTTTTATCATTTTAAAGATATAATTGAAAGTATAAGCTTATTCTGTAATTATTCTCTTTTAAATTGAAACACTTGCATATAAGACAGCAATTAAAAAATTGTTATAATTATAAAATAAACTTAAATTTGTTCTCGTAAAGTTTCATTTAAACTGACCGTAAGTTACAAAAAAATTTAAAAAAAGCTAGAATATATGTCAAATGTATGATGCGTATATATCAAATGAGCATTTTACAACTTTTATTTTATCATTTTGAAAATATTTAATAACATATAAAATTAACAATAATGTATAATGGCATAAGATATTGTTAATAATTTTTTTATTCTAATTTTTTATTTTAATTGTATTACGTACTATTATGAATAAAATGTCTATTTATTAAGAAGTATCGCGAGAATTTCTTTAAAACAGTAAAAAATTTATGCTGGAGACAAAAGAGAGATTGCATGGATGATTAACAGAAATGTTTGAAGTTCATAAATTCCATAAATAATAAGTGGAAATTTGTGAAAATCTCATGCTTCTTTCCACATGGAGTTTATATTTTTCTTAAAATAAATATACTAATAGATATTCACAAGCTACAGAAAAGTCTCTAACATTACTTCCTTTAATTTAATTGCTTCCTTTAATTTCAATTTGAATTTCTTTTTCTTTTTCTGTCTTTAATGAGCACACGAGTTTTATAGTTTCGAGAGTCGTTTGACTGCACTCTTCGGGTGCAAAGTGATGCACTTGTTCTCCAGAAACGATCTTCAGCGCACGTGCACGATACGTTCATGGTACTCGTATATCCGCTTTTACGACGGAAGTGCCTGCCGATAGAAAAAATATTACTTGATGTGTATAGGACGCTAACAAACCGTGCAAAAAAACGGACATTTGAGCGTTCTTTTCCGTAAGTGTCTTGCAAATTGAGAAATTCTCAAGTTAACGCCAATATGATTGTACGTGTACCGATCGCATAGTACCATCCGCAAATGTTTTCCCTCCCAATCCGAAGATTGATTCCCTTTTTCTGTCGCCTTTTCCCATAAATTGTAGATAGCTCTCTTATTTTTCATCAAGATTCTAGAATAATTTAAAGACGGCATCGTCGGTGTTCTGAATTTTCATTGAGTCTTTAATTGAATAATATGGAGTATCTAGAGACGTTCGTTCTTTACTTTAACGAACAAATACTTCGAGAATTTTTTTATTTAAGGAAGATGTTGCGATAAGATCTATTGGAAATTTTCAATTTAATGTTAAATTTATGGTAATCAAATCACGAATTGAAATTCTGATGAAAAAGTAAAAGTTCGATTAGACATGAACAATAAGATTATTTTTTCTCGTTTAATTGCATGTCACAAAAGTTTAATGAAAAGCCTTTCATTTCCGATAAGAAATTATTGATTGGAGAACTATCGCACTTTCAAAATTGCTAGTTGACATTTGACATTTTATTTGAACAGAAGTTGAATAGAGAGATCAAACGATTCACGTCGCAAAAGAAGAATATTTTCATTGGCGTGTCAGAAAAGTTGACAGAATCATTGTCGTAAAGTCTAATCTATTTTGTAACTCGAGAATATGCACGAGCCTTTTCTCATATGTATTATTTGTTATCAACGCAAAACGAAGGTATGGAAGATATGTGATGAAAATGATCTGTTCTCCAGAGAATTTTTATAGATTTTAAAAAGAGATGCGAATATAATTCTTTCGCTTCGCCAAAGTTATATTGAGATTTATGATGCGCGTAACTAAAAATCCTTTATATAACCAAAAAATTCTCTTTACTTTTAAATACGCGAGAAGAAAAAAATCAACCTTGATTTCGTTTAATTGACATGAAAAGAAGAGCATTGCTGGTTTTTCTGCCGATCATCGCGGACGCGAATTGCGCGAATTTCTATGGTATCTAGAAAGAGCTTCGAGTTTTTCCGGAAAACTTTCGATTGGTCGACCAAGTCGAAAAGACGTGATCCGCGCGAGTTAATAGCCTCAAATCAGTTTTCCTTTCTTTCGAGGAGGATCTCGCCGCATCCGTCGTTCGATGCTTACGTAGATTGCTATACAAATCGTCGTCATTAAATTAGTTACACGTAAGGAAAAACTATTGCGATTTCGTTCGTATCTTCACGAGAAATAAACGCGAGAACCGAGCGAAATTTGTTAGTGTCAGCATTCGAGAGCAAAGGAAAAAGAGAAAGATAAACGTTATTCACAGAGAGACACAATAAATAACTGTATTACTTAAAGATTTGGCTGTGCAATATTAGCTAAAAGTATCAGTCGAATAATCGGCCAATATCAATTAAAAAAGTTTGATGATATTAGCTCGCGAATACGCCTTAAAATTAACTGCAAAAAATAAAATAACAAATAGATTAGTTTATAATGATTTTATACAGTAAAATTATATAATATTTTTCTGCAAGTTAATAACTTTTAAATGAGTCGATTGTTCCATCTGTGGATGAATTATGTAATTTACCTAATGGATAAATAAAAGAGTAAGAGAGTAAGAGAATTAGAGAAAATGGAAATTTTTTTATGGCAAAGTAGAACAACTTCGCCTATGTGAATCTAAATAAACTTTAGCACGAATATTTATTGTTTGATCAGTAGATGTATAAAATTTGATTCTTGATGAATTTCTTATGAAATTTGCAAATAAATATTATAAAACACGATAAGAATCAAGAGAAAGAAAAAAAAACTTTTAAATTGATAAGGAAATTGTATTCAAATTTTACACAAATATTTAGTAATAATAGAACAATCTATTAAATTTTGATATATTTTTGGTATTATTTTCTGATACATCCTTAACTACTGATGAAAGTGTCTTTTTGCAATTAAATCATAAGAGAAATATGCGAATATCATTAAATATTATTTTATTTTATATACAGACACTCGATTAAATAATGCATATATAATAACAATTTTTTTTCTAAAAATAGAGAGAAAAATGATCGGAATAATTAAAACAATAATTACGACAAAATAAATATTATAATTCCATAATTGACGATACAGAGCAGAAACATCTGTCGCAGTATTTGTTACAAGCAGAACAATTTTCGCGTGACTTCGCGTGAATATAAACGGCTCGCGTTTTTCCTCTACCGTATTTAATTAATCCGGCTTGGCGCAATTGCGGCATGCGACCGGTGTTAGTGAAATGTTTTGGATTTGCCGAAATGGATTATAGAACGTTGCGCTGGAGCCAGCTTAGCTCAATCGGACGGAAAAGCTTTGTCTTCCGTTATTTTTTTATTTTTTATTATGTGTAAAATATCAATTTTATGTCGATTAATTTTAGCTAATTTACGTAGCAAAATTAATTAATAGCTTATAGGATATTCTGTTAATTAAAATATTATAATTAAAATATTATAATTAGAAAAGATCATATAATTTTTCACTTTTATAAAAAATTAAAGTTCATCGTTAAAAGGAACAAGTACAGTATCTTCTTTTAATTTTCAGGTTCTCATAACGACAAAAAATGAGTCCGTCTTTAAGATTGCGGTTCATTTTCATTTATCCTCGATTCCATCACATTTTGTATCATGTAAAGACAATCGCATTTCTTCCTGAATTATCAGCATTGATTAACTATCTCAAAAATTTCATCGATCTTTCGCCAATTCTGGTAAATCGTGGAACCTAAGATATAACATGGACGTAACACTCGGAAAGGTCTCGCGTCTCGTAGTATCGATAACGATCCCTCTTGCACCCTTGACTCAAACGGGTCGACGAAGTTGTCGGGTCAGCCGGGCGTTAATTATTGACACGGGCTCTCGGTACACAGTGTTCCAGGCAATGGCGAACCGGTGCATGTTCGCGGACCGTTCCAGAAACATGAATCTGTAGACGTTGTCCATACAAAACACGACGTTGGTCGTCAGGGAGTAAGAGGGTGAATCTAAGTTGGCCGAGATCGACGTCGGTGGAGAGAAGATAGAGAACGTACCAGACTTTCGAGGCTTGGGTCGCTGCTCAATGAGGGCAGCCCCGGTGATGCCTTAAGTGCGGATAATTCATCAAAGTCTCATTAGGCTAATGCCTTAGGGCCTGTATCTTGAATGATATTATCACGCCGAAGGTGGTGATTGCGCGTGATTGCAGAAGACATGAACTTCTCAGAGATTCTGATTTTTTTATAGAAAGGACATTCTCAGCAGTTACGAAGGAAAGATGACAAGCATGTCTTTTAAATTCTATTCCTTTTAATTAGGAATTTTTTAGCTTATTGTATTTCTTAATACATTTTCAATCTATTTTCAAATAAATAACATCAAGTGACGCAGATCTCGAAAATTTATTTATTTTTTTAATCTTTCGAGACACTGACGTTCTCGTCTTTCTGTACCTTGCAACAACGTCGCCGAACTGTCGAGAGACACTGTTTGTTCTAGACTTTAAAGCGCTAGCATGCAACGTCTTATCTAGTTTCCTGAAACTTTGGCTTATCTTTCACGTGACGTTCATTTTCTCTTATCCTGTGGATAAGAGATTGGAAAGGGCTGAAGGAATGCAACGTTACAAGTTTGCGACACATTTATATTTAACAGAATGTAAAAAGTTTATGTTAAAATATAAACCGATATTAATATTAGGGGAGACGAGAAAAAAATATTGAAAATAGAAAATGGCATTTTATATTAGAAAAGAATATACGTGTATTTTATTATATATTATGGTATTTCTGTTATATAAAACTGTACTTCTTTCTTTAATATTAACTTCGCGGCTATGTTTTTACCCATTTGATTTTTTTTTTAAAGTTAATTTGAATTTGCACATAGCTTTATATTTTTGTGAATAATTATAATTAATTACAAGTAATTTTATTTTTATGGTGACAATCCTCCCTCGAAAAAAGTCAGATTTATCTTGAAGAATCAGATTTAGCTAAAGTCAGCGATTGGATTAATTTAATTTAGACCCGCGATCATAATATTAATTATTTATATAGTATTTAAAAAAAATCATAAAACAAACGAAGTATACATGTTGTTCATAGTATATTAAAGCTTCTGTTAAATATTCATTTTTTTGTTTCAGTTGCTAGCGGAGCAGAAGAAGTTTAACGACGAGATACGACGCCAGTTGAAATTGCAGTCGGAGATACATGCCGATCATCTTCGAGAAGCACTTTTGGCCAAAGAGCAGGAAACGCAGAGGATGCTGCAACGCGCGCTCTTCGAACAAGCCGATGCCGACTCTATAAAATACAAAACACAGCTCGCAGAAGTAGTTGGAAGATCACGTGCTGTCACAGCAGCTCTTAAAGGTAAGTATGTATCATGTTTCTATGTTCCTTTTTCGAACTAGGAAGACTCAGTGTTTACCTTTTCGCAAGGAAAGTGCAATCGTAATTTATATTGCGTAAAAAAAATCTCAATACTGATTAAAGATTGTTAAGCGAATCAGGAAACGATTTGAAATATACTGTTTAATTTATTAAGATCGCTTGCCAATAATTCTCCGTTTGTAAATTACTGACAAATCTCGTAAGTCTTACAAGCAAATGTTCATGTGTCCATTGTATCGTTCTGTCGACAAATCATCTTTCGGGAAAATGCTTTCGCCTTTGTCGTCTTTGGCGTTTAATTGCAGGAGCAAAAAATACACTTGGTCTCTATAAAAGGCCGCGTGCATTCGCATCGATGTTGAGAAAGTGTCGACAACATTTTGAGACGCTTGATCTCCTCTACTGTTTGTCTTCTCCCAATCTCTTTGTCTTTTCAACGATAATGGACCTCTCATGGTTCTGAATCGAACCAAGACAGATTGAGTTTCTCCGTCGAATGTGTAGCGTTTGCGCGATCAGTATTGTTTGCTACTTGCAAACCCCCTGTCTTTCACCGAACCGGACATGTAACTTAGCTACGGATGTTTACGAAGGGAGAA
Source organism: Atta colombica (assembly GCF_001594045.1). Taxonomy (NCBI): domain Eukaryota; kingdom Metazoa; phylum Arthropoda; class Insecta; order Hymenoptera; family Formicidae; genus Atta; species Atta colombica. The sequence goes on from NW_017259396.1 coordinate 1,153,464, forward strand.
AGATACGATCCTATAATTGTTCACGAAAGAGAAATAATATTAACAGCGTGGTCTTAAAGTTGTTAAATCGATGGGCTATTACATCTAACAGAAAGAAAAGACAATAATATAGATAAACAAAAATTTGACAAAAGTAATAATATTTTTTAACTCTATAATATTTTTTTTACATTGCTGCCTTATTTCAAAAGTCACACGACTAAAAAATATGATTTTTTAATTGTGAATGAGTAAATAATCATGAGTAAACATAACATTACCTTATCAGTTATTAAAAGTGAATTAATTTAACTTCATTAACATAAACGATCGTAAAAATCACAACTCTAAAAAAATGATTTTAAGAAAGTCGTCAAAATTATGACAAGTAAAAAAGGTTTTTTTTAAAAATTGTGAAACGAAAATGATAAATACAACATTTATTCGTATTAAGAATAAATTCTTTTTGCTGATTATTTGATCAAAAATTTTCAAATGGAAATTTCCTGTCTTCTGGAAAAGTCTTAATTTTTTAAGGTTACTTTTGAAGCAAGGAGACGATATAGATATTATTTATATTTGATTGTAATATACATATTGCATGCGTCTTAATAATTCTTACGAAGAATATTTGAAAGAGGAAATGTATTTTTTTTTTAAATACCGTGGGAAGTTTCTGAAAGTTATCTATAATGACGCCATTGAAAGTTATACTGTTGCTGTTTATCGAATGTTGAACGAAACTTGCTGAACTTCGACAAATGAACGAAGTTTTATTGGGTATACATTTACAACTTACACTTACACTTGTGAGTTCTATTATTTTACGGTAACTTTCTAATCCGCGTATGAAGCATACATTCTGAGACGCGCCTGACCAAAGATATTACAGAATATGTGTTTATCTTTTCTAGTTTTACTGATAGTAGAAGGGCTACTAGAGTTTAATCCGGATTAACTCTGTTCGAGTTTAATACACCGAACGGCACCAACGGTTTCCCTTATCGTCATTGCCTGCACTCTTCTATATCCGACCAATCGAGATTAATTTTCGATTAACAAATCTCGCATATGATATATACTCATTGCACAACGCGCATGTCGATAACTATCTTTAATTAGTTTCCGTTCGAGTAATTTTCCGGTCACTGAATAGATTACAAACGCGACACGTTATCGATACTTCGCGCTCATATCCTCACAGGCGTTATTATTGAAAATCGTTGTCCATTTATGGAAATTTTTTTTTTTTCCTTTTTCAATGGTCCCCTCTCCCAAAGAGAATTCGCGTTTATTATCTGAGCATTATCGATTATTATCTAATTAATTATTATTTAATTAATTTACAATTTATTTTTGTAGATATTTCTCCTAGTAAAATGTCCCCGATGTTTAGCTTATTCTATGATATATATATTAATTATTGTAACTCAAAGGGAGAACGAAAATAGAAAGGATTTTTTAATATCTTTTATTCTTTGTATTCTGCAAGTACAGAATGAATTTTGTTGGAATTCATTGCGATTTTCGACAAACGATTTACATCGAGGCGAAAATATAATACTAGCACACTGCAAACTATCGAAATATTTTCACTGCACCGTTTCTCATCGAGTTTCTCGATTAAAACGTTCTAATTTCTCAGTGATCTACCGATGCTTATAATTATTGTCCTAATTGCGGATTGTTTCTCGAAGTGTCTCGGAGTGTCATCGGATTCGACCAGGATATTTCTGACTAATACCGGCTGTTCTCGCGGAAACACTTTTCGCTCGTTAATTAACTTTGTCCAACAAGCGGACGGAAGTGTAGATAGAGATTTCCGGGAGGAGAAGAGCGAATGAAAGAAACGCATGGAATACGGTGCTCACCACTGCATAATATCCATTATCCGGCGAGTAGTTCTGCGTTTAATTTAGCGAATTACGTTGTTTTACCAACGTGCTTGCTACTGAAAATTCAGAAGCAGCGGGCTGCATGAACAGGAGAAGAAGTTAATAAAATGCAACTTCCTCGAAGGATCGTAAGATACAGACAAGAGTCTCAAGGGGAAAAGTATGAGATCCGTTATTTATTAATCCGCGTTGTGAGGGCGTGATAAAAATAAAGATATTATTGACTTTTCGCAAGCATCTCATGAGAAAAAGTATGACAAGGACAACAAGAGAAAAAAGATAGTTGTTCTTTCTTTTTTTTTCTCTCTCTCTATTTCTCTCTCCTTCTCTCTCTTTTGTCAATCGCTTCTGCGACGGCGGTGGCACAGGAATGTATTTCATGAATAGAAATTAGCAATAAAAAGATGGCATGAAAAGAGATGAAGATAGAAGCGTCGAGGTGTAAACTTCTAGATTTCAACGTGGGCGATGTTGTGATAGCACGGCGGTTGGGTTGATAATGTTCGGTATCTCGGAGAACCGCAAGGAAAACGGCAGAAGAGATTTTGAAGCTTTATATATAAAGTGACGACTTTTATGAATTTATGTTTGAATTATGTTGTTAGATTATGTTTTGGAAATCCATGCAAAGTTTATCGCTATCATTCTACTTATCGAATTTGCTATAAATATAATGATAGCAATATTGCGTGGATCTGGATTTTGACCTGTATATATTTCCGAGCAAATCTGAATCATTTAGCATTTATTTTATGATTATTTATCGAAATAAAAATTAGAAGTTTTTACTTATAGAAGAGAATGAGGAAATTGTGAATACAAGGGGTAACGCAAACTGTTGCAATATATTAGTGTACTTAGCATTAGCTTCTCATTTCTCGCACATGCAATAATACTCCGATATTATTACTGCCACTATTTCGACTTGCAAGGTGATGCTTTAATGACATTAAAGATGTCATTAAAATATTTATTAAAACGTCACTTAACATCCTTGTCACTTCGGATACGTAATTATAGAACGCAATTATAGATACGCTGTTTAACGTAAATATCATTATACATTTTCGATAGTTTTTATGTAAGGGAGAGCGAGGAAACTATGAATATTTGAAAGAAAAGTTAAATAATGTCGACAACTATTTATCAATTATATTAGAAGTTATTCAAAAATTTATTTTTAAAGATTATTTGGTTTAAATTACAATAATTAACATTTATATACTATTATTAGTTCTGTTCGCATTGCTTAAAATCTCAAAAAAATTTTTTAAATGAGATAAATATATATTCGGTTGAAGAGAGAGAAAGAGAAGATGCTGAGTATAGAAAGTAGCAACACGAACAGATCTCTAATGTGAATTATAGGTATAAAGTAAAACTCATTTACATTATCTCTGCGAGTGATAAGTAATTTCGAATGACAAAGATTTTGTTTTCTATTTAGATTGATAATACATGAGTGTTAAACTTCTGCCAGCAACGCGGACTTTTTATAAAGGCATTGTCGATTTTTTGACGATGAATTCTGATAGATAAATCTGTAAAAAATAAGTACAATCTGATTTCCATGATGATAAAAATTCGTTGGTAAAGCTTTGACAAATACGTCAAAATTTTTTCAGATTTTAATCCGAAACAGTAAAAAAAAATTGCTCTGTTTTCTAAGACCCTTATTGCTGACGGAAAAGTTAAAATTCAATTGTCAATAATATTGCCGGCAGAGGACAATTAATTATTACATTTATTAGTTTTAAATCCAAATAACTGAAGTATCTCCTTTAAATAAGTCCTTTAGACTTCTACAATTGATGCTAAATAATCATCTGTTTCATTTAACTTAGGTGTTCGCAATTCTCTCAGTCACCCCTGCAAACGAGTGAAAGTGATGTAAACAACAAGATGAGATGTATATTTTTCTCTAGTCGCGTTATAGCCCGCTTTTCGGACGCAAAATCTTAAGATTATCTTAAGAAATCTTAAGATATATGAAGATAAGTACTCGACTTATCGAGTACTTGAATAATTAGTAACTTGAATAATTATGTAGTAAGAATATGGATTTGTGCCTGTTTCTACCAATAGATTAACTTTAATCTCGTTCAACTCTTTATCTTTTTCTCATTAGAACTAGAAAAGATGAAGAATTAGCTGAATCTAGATTAAAATTAAACTATTGGTAGAAACGAGCATAAATGTTATGCTCCTTTAATGTACAATTTAAACGTGATATAAAGGCAGTCACGCAAGGTAGTTGAAATGGCAATAAAATGAATGAATGAAGATGAAAAACGAGTGAGATCGTAGGTCGCGGTTATCAGCTTGACAAACCGACTAACACATGCGGCGTGTGCTTCAATTATAACTTCTGCCATACGTCTCTCGCGGGCGCTATTAAAGGTCAGTACTACGACGTCGAGTGTTGGGTGGTGAAGGGAAAAAGTGATAGCCAACGGCTATGACTGTTCACGTATATCGAAAAACGCGGCTGTATCTCGCACTTCCATTTATTACTCTCGTGACGAGTTTTTTCTCAATGAAGAAAATAATAATGTCGTAATTTATTTTTGGTAACGAGCGTAATAGGATACGCGAATTGTTTTCGCTCGAAGGGAGAAACTGCGATGAAGTGTTTAATTCTGAAAGTTTCTCTTTCGGATAGCAATGAATGTGAATTGATAATAGCGAATGTGAGAAGATAATCTAATCTCGTTGTCGCTGAAACAAAATCGATTCACAATTCGACGAATACTATAACTAACAAGTACTGCGATACGCAGTGCATATTCATGTGCTTGACGAGACTTAACTAATGCTATGTTGAGCTACTCAACTCGCGCGAGATACCATTCGCTCACGTTGGACGTAAATCCTTCGGGAGATAGTGATACCGACGTTATCCTGCTCGATGTTGATGTGATTTATGATTCTTGCCTTGGTAATTTTCCACTCGCGAAATACGGATTGATAATCACTGTCGTTGAATATTTTCCGCCACAATTACATTGCGTTAAAATACGACTGCGTCGCTGGTTACGAGAGAATTCCGCAAGAAGCTGCACTTGACGGTTTACTATTCGTCTCTCATCCGTTCTGACAATGACAACTTCTCGACGAAATCTCGCGAATGACGAGAGCATTCAAATTCGAGGTATACACTTAATATAGTTATGCAAGCTGCGTTACTGCGAGGTTTCGATTCGCGCGACAATCTCTTTTTCGAGTTTTCCTTTCGCGATAGCTTTCACATAAAATTGAACCGCTGTCGCGAAAATTGAATTACAACTTTGAAGCGTCAATATATCGTGTAAAGCATGTATTTTTTCTCCTACTGAATAAATTATTTTTGCATTGCTGAGGAGAAAGTAAACGGAAGCAAAAGACACAATTTTAGTTTTTCTCATACAAATTATTTCGATTAGAATTGCTTGTTTGAGTGGAAGCTAAAAAATTTAAATTGACGAAATCTCGCGAACGACAAAAATGCAAAGATATTTTTGAATTTGAAGTAGTATATATATTTAACATAAATGCAAGTTGTATTACCATAAGGTTTACGATTCACACATCTTTTTCTTGAATTCTTTTTCTTCCATGATATTCTTCGCATAAAATTGAACTGATGTTGTGAAAATGGAAATACATTTTTGAAGAAGAGAATCAACGCGCGCGCGCGCATGTGTGTGTGTGTGTGTGTGTGTGTGTGTGTGGGTGGCAGTATATATATTGTTTCTTCTGCTGAATAAATTATTTTTGTTGAAGAAAAAGTACTTATTGTTAGAGAAAACAAAAAACGCGTCGGTTGTTCTTACATAGACACAAATAGACTACACATTTTTAAATTCTCACTATTAGAAACAGTAAAACATTGAAGCATATCATTTTCTCTTTAAAATATCAAGTTGAAGAGAGATACTAATATGTTCGACTATATTTTTCAAATTTATTTTACTTAAAGATATGTGTAATTAAAATATATTATCTCAAAAATAAACAAAAATGAAAAATTATTTGAGACATAAAAAGTGTTTTAATAAATTTAGCTTCGAAAATCAAATAGATAAATTTAGCTTCTAAAATCAGGAACATGCAAAGCTTTTTTGTTTATATTGGAATGTATTCATTGTATAAAATTGCTAATTAATTGTTAACTGTTTATTTGTTTAAAATAAGACTTCGTATAAAAATTTTCTTTGTACGAATACTTTTTGTATTTATTATATTTATTACGATTGTTCGGTTTTTCGATGCATCAGTTTTTTTTCATTTATAAATGCTTTGATTAGTGTTTCTAGTTATTGTTCGCATGAAAGCTGAAAAATTTAAATCGAGGATAATAAATCTCTTAGTCGGCTACGAAAAGCTTTAATTTACGGTTTTATTGCTAAATCGTTCACGATTGTTTGTGCGATATTTTAACTTTTCTATGTGCACTTATAGTTAGATATAACTTTTCTTCGTTTATGACAGATTCATGTTATGCAAACGTGAATATATTCCGGTGTACCATGCAAGAAGGATAACTCTGCAAAAAGACATCCAATATCCGTCGACTTTTTTATGCAAACGGGACTGCGGACGCCAATGTAGAATCGGATGTTTAATCACAACTGTACGAGCGTTTACGATTCAATATTTTCTTGATCACGCGAATGGCGCAACGACCGTTGAGTCGCAATTCTCTCGTAAATCAGACAGTACGTGTTCCTCGATGCCCAACGTCTCAAAATTAATAGCGTGACAGCTGGAAGCAGGACGCATAAACATGGAAGCGCGTAAAAGTTTGGGACACAGGACGAAGGTGGAATACTGATAGGAACATTCATATGTAAGAAGAGCGTGTGCATGTACCTTTCAAACTACCGATATATATTTTAATCAGGCTTGGGAGCCTGCTGAAAATCTAACGATTAAAAACATATATAATATTAAAACTACTAATAACATAAAAATATTAACGGAATATTCTGTCAAAGCAAACTGATGAATAATGGATAAATTTGCCTCTATTTTTATATATATATATATATATTTTGCTATAAATATTGATTTTTCTTTCATAAAATTGATGACCGTCGTAAATATGTATTTGATTGAGATGCATATTAATCGCACCTCTGCACATTTTTATTAAATTCACGTTTAAAATGCGTTTGTTTTTATCGTACGCTTTTTGTTCCCGACGAAAGTGATTTGGCAAATTCGAAGAGGGATGGGAAAAAAGGAAGAAAATAGGTTGCCGAGCTGGTAGATTCCCATGTTGGACTTTTCTTTTACCTTTCATTTGTGGTTGCAATGTCTATAATCCTCGCACGGAAACATTTGCTAGAAGAAAAGCACTTGTTTACGTGAAACTTGAAGAACTACTACGGATAATATCGAAAAAAATCTTCTGCGATGAGGAGGAAATGTTAGCGGATCTAGAAATTGTTTAAGGGCTATTAGCACCTCAAATAAAATTTTTTTAAATATGGAAAGATAGAATATTAAATTTATTATTTAAGTTATTACATTGAAAGATATTATTTAAGATGTATAATTCATAAAACATTTTATTTGAAATAAAATTTATTTGAATATTTATATTAACACAAAAAAGAATAATATAATAAAATCTATTTATTCTTTTTATATTTAGGAATTTTTTAAATTAAAAAATATTTTTAGAATATCAAAATTGTGATTAAACATTTCAGAAATATTAAAAGTA
>NW_017259396.1:1161147-1174091 GCF_001594045.1 Atta colombica
AGGATCATGGCTCTCCCCGTGGATCCGCTAACGTTGGACTTTGACAAAAAGTCACTCATTGAAAGTCTCAAAGCAGTCATCATCGTTTTGAATCGTCTGATTTGTGAAGCTGTGACACATACATAGTTTGATAATTTGATTTCAGTTTTCCTCGCGTTAAAAAAAATAATACAAAAATCTTTAAAAATTTTTTATATGAATTGAACGTTTTATATTTCCAAGAATCGATTTTATTACTTCCGACAATTTCTGTGTTGAATATATACTTTGCTGTAAATTTCCATTCTGCGTCAGCGCTGCGGTGAAAATTTCAAATACCCTAAAAGGAAAGGTCTGAAAAGCGCTCGTTTTCTCGACGCAGTCTTGTGGCGTACAATGATCGCAGATCCTCGCTTTCCATGGCTTCTATCCTATGCTTTTTCTGCGCATTACTGTCGAGATACCATACCGTCGGAATGCGGCTTAACCGTGTTCTTACGTCGCCGTTCGAAATGTAATGGGCAACTTTCCCCCGAGAGAGCAGTGGTCCACCCCTATTTCTCCCTCGCGCCGTGTGGTTTTAGCGTCAGAAGACAGGAGCAAAAAGAAAAGTCAGTCGCGTTCTCTCCCAGCCGGTATTCGAGTACTAAAGCTCTCGGCTCGTATTTCAATGGCCCGCGGTGTTCCGCTGGTGCCGGCTCGTGCTAGGAAACTATACGACGGTAGAAATAAAGTCCTGGTGGAGTTTCCCCGTAACGACTACAAATAATGTCGACCGGCAGCGCGTCATCGGCGTTTCTTTACCTTCGATAGAAAAACAACGCTGTTAATGAGAGAAGTCTCGAGGTAGGCATCGATTAAATGAACGCTTGTATTGACTATTGCGCTATATCGAGTTGTTCAAACTTCGTGAATTTTATAGAACATCGATACTGAAAGGAACGAAATGCTTCTGCGTTGGCACTATGGCAATTAAAAGTTTTCTCGATTGTCCTAATTGAGATATAGTTGCCCTTGCGGCGAAGCAGTAAAAACCTGCAAAAAGACAACAACGCGCAATTTATAGCGAAAATTTATTTATAGCGTAATTTTTATTCAAAATAAAATTCTCTATATATTTACTATATTTAATAAATTTGAAGCAACATATAATTAAGTAGTCAGAAATAATTACTCCTTATTTTTTGTTCATTGAAAATTAATTATATTGGACACTCGTAAATACTGAATAACTCTATTGTTAAGAATTTATCATTGTTTAGTGTCTGGCTATTTAATAACATTCGATTATCAACTCTAAATAATATACCAATAGGTGTATGTGATTTAAAAATGCAAATGTTAATTATAAGATTTAACAATGGATAAAGATAATTACCGCTCAAAATCGGGATTGAAATTGAAATCGGGATTGACCACTATGTGGTCAACTGTCACTGCTCTTTCGTCCGGCATTTTTACAGGCGCTTCAAATAATCGTTCACCGCGAGAGTAACGGTCCACCTGCCGACAAAATGAAATCAAAAACCATCCGCTGCAGTGCCAAATTGATCGTCCTCTATCGGCAAAACTTGTTTCGTTCTTTAGACGCGCGAACGCTCGAAGTAAAGTTTATCACGTATGAAAAGTTTTTCTTCAAAAATTGCGGAATGTTTCCAAACAGAACACAAGTTATAATGACATAAAAATAACGTCAAAATAATTTCAAAAAATTATTATTAAAAATTATTTTTTCATTAATAACGATTTATTTTCATTAATAATGCTATTTTGACATTGTCGCTTGTTGTTTTATTTGAATCCTTAGAATCATAAAAGAGGAAATCGCATCAAGAGATTTATTTTCTGTAGCTGAACTAGTCACTTTTGGAATTTGAAGTGAGATAGGTATATGTTTGATATTTGAAAAAAGAGAGAATTCTAGGAGTAAAAAAGATTTCAGGTTGTAATCAAGAATGAGGATATTACAAAATTCTGATTAAAAGGACAAGTATTAGAAAAACCGGTGGCCCAAAAAATATTTTCGCAAGAAACTGGAAGAAAAGGAAGACTCTTTGAGTGATTCGAAAAATTTTTTTTAAATTTAAGAAACCGCTCCGAAAGGAAATAGAGAATCCTTTTATTCGATTATTCGAAAAATTAGTACTTGTCCTTTTTTTTTTGCTTTTGAAATTCGAATTATATGGATAATTTTTTTTTTTCCATTTTTTTTTATGATGTCAGTTCTTTCTCGATTTGTTTTACGCAACCTGTAAATTGTCAAACAACGTTGACTTTTTCATAATTTCTATATATATTACGCGTTTTGTTAAAGTAGAAATTATACGCCGTTTCGGCTGTAACGTTTGATCTCAGACGTTGACACGCTGGTAACAGCTCGAATTATGTTTTATACGATAAACAACTGTGCGCTCGTATTCGTTTCCAATTAGCTCGAAATGAAAATTGAGATATAATCTGAGATAGTTAATTGGTATCTAAAAAGTATACAAAAAATGTACTAATAATCTACAATAAGAAAAGTTTATTAAATTTTTCATTGTCTTACTTTTTTTTTATTCTGTCATAATCTCTCTTATTTCTAAATTTTAATTATTTTGTTGATATATGATGTCTTCTTCATAATCAAACTGATAAATTTTATTAATACGCTTAAACGTGAAATTAAGTAGACTGGCGGACTCTATCTTATTGCAATCGATAAAAGAGGTTGATTAATCAATCAATTTTGCGTGATGAATTTATTAATAGTGTTTTTTGTAAGACAGTTGCTATGTTCGCTTTCTATCACGACCAATTTACGAACAGAACAATACACCGTAATAGCGTTTGCAGCGGCGATTAATTATCCTCGTCGTCAATGCGCGAATTTTTCTATTTGTTAGAGCTCTCGATTATTCGATCTTCTATAGATTTTCCGTTTTTACAGAGCTTTGAACGAACAGCAATCAATTATCTCGAGCGCAAGATCGTTGATGATAGGATTTCCACGTTAACGTCTGTACTATTCCAATTTATGTACTCCTCATCGTGATATCCTTTGAAGCGTATGTTTCTTTTTCATACAACTTTTTTATATCTTTCTATTTTAGGATTTAATCTAAAAATAATAAGCTGTAGATACAGTAAAGTTGTTTTATGTATAAACTTATTAAATAACATAAAAATCAGATTTATATACATATTAACACTAGAAGAATCAGATTTGACAATCTCTGTAAAAGCTAATCTAACATTTTTCGTAAACAAATAGAAAGTAATGAAATAGAAAGTAATGAAACGTATAGATAGTTATATTTAATATGTTAACGACAGTATCATTAATTTATTGAACATTTAAAGTCATAAAGTCACTTGTAAATAAAACATATGCGAATGTAATTTAGACACAAGGAAGCCAAATTAATTTCAATGGTCCTTTCTAAGTCAACAATTAAATAAAAGTTTAACCATCTTATATGTATAATTGAATTTTTTTTTACCAAAATGATAAAACATATAAGAATATCATGTGAAAGCAAAATTGAAAAATTATAGCAATTTGAATTTTGCGAGGAGCCATTGGCTGCCTCGATTCTTCTAATATTAAGAGATTAAGAACAGAAGCATAGAGTCTTGCATAGCGCATAATACGTAAGAAAATGAACCAATCAAACCTTTTCAATTCCTTCCTTTCCATGAAATAAAAGATTTTGATTAATTGATTTTCTTATGACTTATGCATTATGCGCTATATAAGAATTTATGCCCCCTATCCTAACCTTTAACGTAAGTACATATTGATACAAGACGATTCCAATCAGCTAGCATAAATGTTTTCGTACATCTCAATTAAATAAATTAAATATATTTGCGTGTAAAATGACAAGTAAAAGGAAATAATAGACAATTTGAATAAATGTACAAGAGACATGGAATTTAAATATGATTATATATTAATACACAATAAGTCGCCGTATTTTAAAGTCTAAAAATTAAATAGGCCGTTCGCTGTTCTACGTTAACCACACTGTTGTGGCCTGAGAATTTAATTTCAGCAGAGTTTGCTTATACCGATGTTTTACCGTTTTTATCTTGATGACCGAGTTAGTGTTCTGATAGCATCCGGGATATAGCAGCTTGATACATCTTCTAATCGAAAAACTCGTTTAAAATAATTTGCTTAACTAACAAACTTTCCGGGGTTACGTGCGGAGATAAGAGAGCGCGGCCACACATCATAAATATTTTAAACCGATGTCACCATACGCTTAGAGCACTCAGGTCATCTTCGTTAGAAAGTTGCTGCTGCGGACGATCTTATTTCGCGATTAAACTCGAGCACATCTCCACCGTTGATCCAGCGGCCGGTATCTCTCTATAGGAGGAAAATAGTTGGTCGCGTGTTTAATCAGTAGAGTGATGTGCGGGAACGCAGCATCATGACGCAATGTGTGCCAGTGGATAGAGGAAAAGCGTTTGGCGTGTCGGCATGACATAGGGGATTGTGCAATCCACCCTTTTGTCATGCATCGACCACATCGTTACGCTCGTCAATCCGAGAGTGTTCGCAAAACAAGGTCGCAGAAAGGGCGAAGAGTAACAGAGAGGAAGAGTGCGGGAGTTGCGGAGCTTGCACGGCGATGAAAGCAGAGCTCAAGAGCAGCCCTCGAAATTCGCATAGTTCTTGGAGCGTAAAACGTCACGTGGTCTAGCTTCGCTTAATCTCCTCCAAACTGATTTCATCAGTGCTTTTCCTTGTGAAAGACAAGTCGATGGACCGGAAACGATTGAGAGCGAGAAGAGAAAAAAATCACTCGTCTGGATTCATTCGAATGAACCGATAAGTATTTGACCACAAATTCTCGCAACATTAATGCCAGCATTTCTCTTTATCGATTGACTGAAATTTTTTAACTCTGAACAACTGAAAGAAAGAGAGAACATAAAAGAGGAATAGGCAGTGTGACCTGGCTCGGTGCCACCAGATAACATACGGAATTTTTTGCGATAAATGGCGGTAGGCATATAAATGATTATTAGATTAAAAAAATGCGAAACAAAATGCAAAATACGATAGTTAAAGACAAGTAACGCATACTGAAAAGATATAGTCATAGAATATAGTCAATTTTAATAAATATTTAATTGAATACTGCCAATTAAATATTTATTAAATATAAAGACATATTTATTTGATACAAGAAATATTAATTTGATTTAACAATCATTCTTTTTAATGGACAAGTATTTATTTACAATATTTATTTAGAGTAAGTAAATGTTTAGTTGGCAGTATTGAACTAAATATTTATTAAAATTGACTTTTTTTTTTTCAGTGTAGAGAGGAAATGCTCTAAATATATGTCATTCCATTGTAATTAAATTTAATTTCATTCGCGTTAACCAACATTCGTAGTAGTAACATCCGCTTTTATGAAGCGACAATCACAAAGTTGGTAACGAAGTACGAAAATTGACACACGTAGTTAAAAGATAAATAAACAGTTTACTGAAATCTCTCTACACATATACAATAACCAATATTTACCGGGATGAAATTTAGAACACCGATGGTATAGAATTGAACCATCACGTGTAAGCAATTTATAAAACAATAGATTTGAAAAGACACATTTATAAACTTTTTTTTTATTTATTCTTTTTTTACTTTCTTACGCGCTGCGTCCGTTGATAAACGCGGAAAAAATATTCGCGGTGCAGTAATTACAATCTTCATGAGACAATTAATTTTGGCAAACCGCTGAGCGGAACTTCGTCAGAATAACGATACGCCGTCGCGCCGGCGGCGCGGCGTACGCTCGGACGAACTAGTAATTATCCGGAATAATTGGACGCGTTCATTCGGGAGTTTGATAATTTCTACGGATACATGGCGGATTTAATAGGACTTCGGAATTTTTTGCGATGACATTCGGTTCAGTTATGAACGGCCACGTAATAACGTAATTTCATTTGGCAAGAAGAGGGACAGGACCGACATACGAGATGGAATAGATCTGGCTTGAAACAGTCCCGGGCCCTTCAACCTTCTCCGTTTTCCACATCGATACTCACCGACCTGCTCAAGCGTGAGAATCGCTCGCTGAAAGTCCATCGCGCGGCAATATAAGCACGGAAGAAAACGGAGGAAAAAGAGAATGAAGGAAAACAGATTCCAGGATATATACCGTACGTCGAGCAATCGGTCTGTCATTTTGACTTTACGGTCGTTTTAAGTCATTGAAGTCGATGCGTTCCGCTAAAGCGATTTGGAATCCGATGTTGCGTGAAAAGAAAGGAAGAGCGCCAGGCATTAATTTATGAATGATCATTTATATGCGGAAAATGTAAGTAGTGCTGCGCGAGAAAGCGATGGTCTAAAATACCATATCTTTTCGATAATTTATCTTTACCATTTATAGTTTTCAAGTACTTTGCATTTTAGATAAAATTGATGAAAATTGATTGTATAGGATGTATAATAGTGGGCGTTAAGCAAAATTTAAATATTATGTGATCAAATATTAAAAACGCATATTTGTCTGTTATATATTTGCATATTTATTTAGTAGATTTCGTGATTTACAAGATTTAAATTAAAATTGTTTCTTTTTTGCATCAAATAGATGTATTCAAATTTTGACAGCAAACCGTAAAAGTAAGATGGATAGATCAATAAGGCATTAAAGGGATTCAGTGATATTGGCAATAAAACCGTATGATGACTGGCAAATGAATATAAAACCGCGAACTTAATAACTATTTGGATGCTGTAGAATAATTAGTTTCCATGATGGTGGATGCATATATCGTCTCGCGAACGGAATTTCAACCGACAAGTCGATATGACTATATTCAATTTTTACGAAAATTACTCATCCTACTCCTATTGATAAAAGGAAATAGCGACAGACGGTCGCGGTCTGTGAGTAATGCACCACCAATAAAGCTGAGCGGGTCATAAAGCTGAAATAGCGCGACGGATTTGATAATTTGGTCTCAACTGGTTTACGGTTGCAAATTTGCTTGCTTATGCGGCGAAATTGATAATACGTTTATTCCCGGCATTCTCTGAAGCGTCGCGGGAAGATAAAAATATACCCCGCGAAGGATTAGCTTAAAGACTGGAATTTTATAGTCATTGCAAAAAATGATATTGCCGCGACTACGAATCATAAATTCGATTATTTGAGCCCGAGTAATTTAAAACTGGAGATAACCGGCAATTTGCTGACTAAGCCTGCTGAACATATTATGGATATTTTATGAAAAAGCGCGATAATGATATTTGGACGACAAAATTGCGCCCCGTAACTCGCCGCGACGATAAAATCGCAGGGAAGGGTAGATCCCTTCTATCGCGAGAGATTAATTACGCACGTGTCTGTCCTCGAAATGTTCGTGCTTTTACAATGATTGTCGTTATAAAGAGTAATATTGCACTTATTACAGACCATAATTTGCTTTCGCACTTCTCTGTGAAACCCAAGCGTGAACTGACTGTAATTGCTTTGGTCATTTCGGGAAGCGACGATAATGTTAAATTAAATAAACGTTCTCAGTAAAATGAAAATTATATTATGAATCCAAGAATTAAAACTTACCAAGTTTTGTCTATATCAAGGTTATTATTCATTCATATGATATGTAGTGTTTGCATACATGTCGTCATATACAAAAAGATTTTACTGAAGTATCTAAAAATTTAGCTCTGGTACCGCTCTGAAAATAATTTTATTGTATCATCAGAATTATGTATTGGGTTGTCCGGAAAGTTCATGCCGATGTTGAAGGAAAATTGAAACGCAGGAGATTTAAATTTTAGTATACATTTATTAAATTATATAGGTTAGTCAGCACGAACTTTCCGAACAACCCAATAAAACTCAAGCTGTTGCTAGAATGTCAAAACTTTTTGCAGTATTGCCTATTATGCTTCCTAAATAATTATTTTGATAGACTAACAAAATTATCTTCAGATCTGTGTGTAATTGAGCTTTTAAATATGTACTTCAACAAAATCATTCTTTGCAGTGAAAGGAAATATTCCCTGATTTGAGAAAATATTATATATGGTAACTTCGATAAATACGCCGTGCTGGGATTTACGCTACAGAAGTCAGAAAAAATAAAAGGAGTGAGGATAATTTTCCTGCAGTTACAATATTTTGTTGTTATATTATTTATGTTATATTAGTATTGTTATGATTTCAGCTTCTTACTGTTAATATTAATGAATTTACCGTTGAATCAATTTGTCTGTAATAAATAACGTTATCTTAAATTCTAATCTACATAAAATGATCACTGTAGAGCGTGTAAAAGACTTAATGGTTATTTCGTGATACATACGTGTAGTGGAATAATAAAGCATGTTGTGCAAAATACAAGTGCTTTGCTTTCGTATTCTTTATTTAGTTTGTTGTCTTGTATGTCCCATGTTGTCTTGTATGTCTGTTCGGGCTATATGGCATTTTTAGCGAGCAGGATTTAAGCTCAAAGCATACAAAATGCGTAGATTGATTCAGTGCATTAAATGCAATAAACGCATTATATGAAATATGTACCTCATGTCATAATACTTGTAATATATATAGGAAGATTACAATTATTATTTATTACTTCATATACGTATTTACCATTCTTATTCTTTGATAAAACTTGATAAACACATTTTATAAGTTATTGCGTTGTTATATATCTTATTTATATGCATTATTTGTAAATTTTTCATGAGCCGTACATATCTTCTCTTCTCCTATGAATAGCCATATATCTCACTCCTATATATACGGCAAAAATGCAAGAGTTTTAAAAAGTTTATTTTTTGATATGAAAATATGATATTTCGGATTTCTAGTATTTTTTTCATAGTAGTAGACAGTACAAAGTTTTTACTGATATAGTTCGTTTACTATAAACATAGTAAATAATACTTAATAAATTAAGTTTTTAATAGGTGCGGCGTATATCGAAGTTACCCTATAGGCTGAAACGGAAGAGAGCACGGAAAATCTCTAACCGAGTAGAGTAATTTTCTCTAGACAAGAAATCGCTCCGTAAACCCCATCTGGATTGATACGCGTAATAAATCACGCTAGAAGCACCGAAATCCAGCTGAATCCCGTTTCTCTTGCTAACTTTAGCGGCGTTAACGGCTATGCCGAACATCTTTCTAGCCGATTTACAGTTCATCAATCGTCAATCGACAGGTGGATGCTCATGCCGTCGATTAAATGCCGATTATGTCATGACATGATAATTTAACGATAATTTAATTAATCGCGGTGAAGTTAACAAATACACAAATATCGCAGTTATATTACCATTTAATTGACCCATCGAATATATTTCAAAACAATATTTTCACGCGTACATGCGGCGCAAATCGTATGACCATATTTAACACGATATAAACGATATTCACATTTTCAGTTCGATTGTATTGACGACAAAGTCCGTTTATCGCGCGACTGTTTATTTCTCCGTCTATTGCAGTTATTATTGTTTTCCGTGAATCTGTGCCGAATGGCTGTTGCAAAATGCATTATCTCCAGCGCGAGATATAAATAAATCGCTGAATTTTATTCGGGTGCGTATGAAAACATTTTATTGTCCCAACAAATGACCGTTACATTTTTGTTAGCGTTCAAGTTTTATCTTTGTTTATGAACAGGATTATATATAACGTCGATCTCGCGTGGCCTTTCAGAATGCGAGCATATGTCGAGAGAACATGGTTCATAATTCACATATATATCCGGATTTTCCCATGACGAACGTTGTTATTGAAAAATTTTATGTCACAGAAGTGCGCGATATTTGTCACTGCAGTAACACCACGGCGGTACCCTTGAGATTTTTGAATGATCGGGGAACCATAACGGATATGTGGGTTAAATTAAATTAGACAAGCGAATGTTATGAATCGATCATAAGTTTCTCTCTTTTTTTTTTTGATAATTCGGAAAATATTGACGATTCTCAATTTAATATTGGACTTAATAACGATATAAATATTAAGTTTTATCGCATACATTAACGCACAACACATACGACACATATCAAGTAAATTACTAAATTCTAAGTAGAAATAGACTTTCATCTGATATATTTGCAATATTTTAATCTCTAGCGTGTAATAATTTTCGAATATAAATTCTACTAGCTATCTCTTTCAGTAATTTATGATCGCAAAAATGCAAAATTATGTTAGTGAAGAAAAATGAGCGCGATTTTCAAGCTTTCATCAGCACGATATAAACTTTCATTCTAGGCTATTAACAGGACTATTTAAATTTTTAATAAAGTCGAGAATGTTAGAGTAAGTTTCTCTCGACCGCAAAGAATTTTTATCTAAACATGAATCAGTTTAAATGAAATATTTTTTGTTTCAGCTCGTATAGAGGAAGAGAAGAGTGTGTCGAATGTACAGATTCTTTGGGCGGCCTGTCAAACCTTGGCCAGGACAGTAAAAGCCATGCAGTCAAGTGCACCAAAGGATAAAGTAATTAAACCATTAGAACCTGAAATTAAGGCTATCTGCAAGGCAGCACGTAAGTATCTTTAAATTAAATATGACGTTAGGGATATATTAAAAAATTAAACTATTAATAAATAAATGAATTAAAAAATTAAGAAATTAAAGACGTTAAAATTTTTATTGATAAATTTTCACATATAAATATAAATTTATTACGCAAATGTATGCGCCTTTTCTTGCAAATGATAATTTATTCGAAGTTTAACATGTACATATATGCTAACTTGCATGCATTTGGGTACACTTGCTTTTCAAACGAAGAAATAACGCGATGGCTTCCAAAGTAATTTCATATTACCGTGGACTCTGCGGTTTCCGCCTGATATAAAATATGGCGAATAACTTCTAAAGTAGCGCGAGAAACTTGGAGTATGGAAACGTGGAGCGCGGACTTTGTAGCTTATGAGTGGCTGCATTTCGCTTGTACTGCAGTTGCCTATAATTATTATTACTTGTAATTGTATACATTGTTATTATTGCGTATTTTTTCGCAAATGAAATTTGCGTCATTGATTTGACATCAAGCTAAATTAATTAACTTGATAGCATATTATGTCACATGTTATTGTTACTCTTGAAACATTAAATAAATAAGTGCATATTTGCAGAGTAAGACTAGCAGAATAAGACTGAAATGAATAAAAATTTAATGTACTCTTCCTTTATATATTAGGTGTAGTAAAAAGAAATCCATTATTTTTCCATTCAATTTCATGCAAAAATAATAGATTTCTTTTTACTACACCTAATATATATATATATATAACCTCGTTTTCACAACAGATGAACAATTTATCTAAATTTCAGCTTAATGTTTATTTATACATCTCTATTATTATTGTGTGCTGTGATATCGAAAAATATTATTTTTGCACGGAACGTATTATTGTTTCATCCTACGAATTTTTTGGCATGACATAGCACCATTTTTAACGCGTTGAAACACGCTTTCAATGGCACTTTGCTACACAACAAAAGCGTTCGAGCATATAAATGCCGAGATTTATATATTTCATCTGCATGATATCTCTTCTCTCTACTCGATATCTCTATACTCATTTTCGTAATCTGTCACACATACATAATGATTTTTGATTATGTCGTTGTTTTAACGAATGAGCGATATATTATATACAGGATGAGTTACTTAAAATGTTACAGACTCATATCTCGAAAATAAAGCATTAGCATTAAAGCATAGAGAAAAATGCAAAAGTTTCATGCAAAAGTTATATGATTTGGAGGAGGACATAAGATTAGTTTAATCTTGGGAAATTGTTTGGAGATTACGTAAAGATCATTTTTATACATATATATATATATGCATACATGTGCGTATGTGCGCGCGCGCGCGCGCGCGTGTGTGTGTGTGTGTGTGTAAAGAATAAAGGGGAGGGGGAGGAAAGGAAAGCTCATGTCTTGCTGCACACAATTTTTTGAGACTTGCAATTGTCAATTTAAAATACAAATATTATTAAATTTCGTCAAGGTCTAATTTGAAGTTACAACCATGCGACAAAGAATATTATTCCGGTTTTTTAAATATTACAGTAGCTTTTCCTTTATTCAGGAACGAGTTCCGCACGCACTTTTAATTGCTCGGTCGCCCGCCGCTGTGTCCCAGCAATTCGTGCTCTATTCCAAAGGCTTTCATTCCGAACCGTTGATGAAAAGCTAGAACAATAGAGATGAGGTCTCTCTCTCTCTCTCTCTCTCTCTCTCTCTCTCTCTCTCTCTCTCTCTCCCTTTCCCCCTTTTTCTCTTTCTCTCTCTCTCTCTCTCTCTCTCTCTCACACACACACACACACACACACACACTTACTCACTCACTCAAACGAGCGTATATGTGCCACAACTCACCAAGCTGATAAGAGTGGAGCAAGGTAAACCGCGGAAGAGAGCACCATCGAAGATTTACTGCTTAATCGGAAGCGAGTGGAACTTCATAAAGGCTGTACGGTGGGCATTTCAAAAGAGCTCGTGTCGACCTGATGGAGCGCCGCGCATATGTTCATTAATTATTCCCCTACCGTAAACATTCGCCCTTAATTGCGCCAAGTGTCTATAAATTTTTTCCTGAGCGCTTTCACCATTTTTTTAAATCTTCTACCACAAAAACTTTTGTAATTTTCAATTTTCACTGAAACTCGACGATTACACTATATACGGAAGTGCATAGTTCAATTGATGACTGCCATGCTCAAACTCTTTTCATAAATGTGCAATTATCTGACGTTAAAATCTTTTATAAACTTATTGTATGTATATATACCTATTATTTGCGATAAATACTGCAATTTGAAACATGTATCATAACACGTTGTAGATGCAGTGTAAGCAATATGAAAGAAAAAACGTAATCAAAATGTTGTGAATGTGGTTGGTAGCCACAAAGCAAATTGGACTACAACATAAATTTGTTCTTATATATATATATATA
>NW_017259396.1:1175072-1175534 GCF_001594045.1 Atta colombica
ATGTCGGCCGAATGAATGACGTACGAGAAATGGATGTCAATTGATCACATTGATTTCATCAATTAATTACACAAAGAGCCACAGAAAGCCGCCGTACATTCGCGTCAATTCAGTTTTATGTTTCCTTTGATTCTAGCGAAGGACGATTCCCTGGTGCGCGCCGCTATCCAAACCATTCCCGAGGAGGCGGCTAAGAGAGGCGTATTCCCGGAGGATACCCTCCGCGAGAGGTTCCTCAAGGTAATTATTGCACTTCCCACATTTTTTAGAATTAGAATTAGATTGCTCTGCTTTATGAGATGATCTTTGAGATCGCTATGCTATTTAAACGACAAGCGAATTAACGTTGGAATTATATATTGCTTTTTATAATATAAAAAAGACTTTGTGCAATTTATTTACACTATACATTATTGATTAATTTGATTTTGTATTATTTATTGATAAAAATTAGATATTGTA
>NW_017259396.1:1175634-1180473 GCF_001594045.1 Atta colombica
TTATTACTACGAATGAATTAGGTAAACACTATCATCAAAAGTAAGCTAACCCTTTATAAAAAATTTTCAAAATTGTCACAAAAAAGGTATTTAGAAAGAATAGTCATCAGAATAATTAAAAATTAAAAAAGGTTAGTTTTTTTTAAAAAGTTATAAATGATATTTGATCACATTAAGAATTATTCTTTTTGTCGAAATGTTTGATTAATTAAATTGAAAAATAATTTTTTCCCTTTTTTCAATTTAATTTGTGCTATTTTTGAAATAAGGGAGTGATATTAAGTTCAGTTAAATTTATTGCTTCTTATTATGATGTAAGAAATTATTTATAGCAACATTATTATTTTTCAGAGTTTCTCTTTTCATTTACAATTTTTTTATAAAGCAGTTCGAACGACGAGCAAACGAAATTCTTTTATGTAAATGATAATATCAATTTTTGAAAATGGTTCTCGTTGTACATTACTAGGTAGAGAGCGTGGCGAGAAGATTAGCCATGGTGCCTGAAGGCGGTGCAACCCTGCCTATATATCTTCTTAGCTATCTTCAAAGTTTCTTGATCATCAAAACGGCCAATCCAATTCCGAAAAAGGAGCTCGAAGACGAGCCAATCGACGTAGACTCACTGAATACATACGACATACTCCAACGTGCCAGGTAAGAATTCTCGTAAATTGTCAAAGATTCTCTCATATCTTCAAAGATAAAGAGATCAAATGAATTTATTGTGCGCGAAGAAACTCGAGATTGTGCCGGATTATAAATGAAGCGAAATACTTTCCCCAATATCTGTTTTATCACAAATTGATTACCTGCATTCCTTCTTGCAAATTTCATGATCTTGCGAAATTTACGAAACCGATATGGATTAATAAACAACGACGGCGTAAAATTGTCGATGCTGAACAACGATAAAATTTATTGTGTCGCCGATTAAGTGTACTTTTATTGTACTTGTAACTTGAGCGGCAATTTCCGCGTCACGCAAAACGCTTCATCTCCCTTTCTCTTGTTCGCTCAGTCTCGAATTGACCCTATAAATTATCCTTACGAGACCCTAAAGACTGGGTAGAGCAATATATCCAGCCGGCCATCAACGAGGCGGGAAAGACGAAAACACCTGCCGTAATACCCGCCACGTACACTTTGACAAAGAACACTGCCATTTACTACTCGTCAGGTTATCCTCGGTAAAATCCGCTAGCAAGCCGTTTTACCGACTTATCCCTTCGTTTTTCTCCTGCCAGCAGTCCTTTGGTTTCTGACCCTTATGAAAGGTGCCCTCGATTATTCTACGTAACATTATATAAAGATAAGCGTACGCATATGCCTCGCGGAGCATGTATTGTAGCTCGCTTAAATTTATTTTTTCAAGGAAAAATATTATGTATCCAATAAAAGCATTATAAACGTGTTTCGTTAATATCTACAGTATTCGATATTTACGCGAAAAATGGAACGTGCGAAAGTGCTCAACTGTTCTCTGTAAAAAGAGTATGTGAAACTACATAAATAATATGTGCAAAAATTGCATAATTTTTAGTAGAAATATATAAAATTATACTAAAAAGTTTTACTGAAAAAATTAATACTTTTACTTCTAATTGTAAATATTTATCTATATTAGACGAAAAATTACAATAATAATATTCTATAATTGTTATGTAAATATGCTTTCCATAATATTATATTACATAATGATCATTATTATATTTGCATTTTTATTGATGTTTATGGATACCATAGCTTAAGAAAAATTGTAATTTGTCGGCGAATTATTATGTAAATATTTTATAAACTTATATAATATGTTTATAAATTTTAGTTTGTAAATTTATTTTTGTAAATCATTTAATTACTGAAAAATAATTTTATTTATAAGTTCTAATTTACGTGTGTAAATATTCATCTTTAATAGTCTCAAGATTATTCACTATATTCTGTTGTAATTTTATCCATTTTGTAATTTTACATGAAATTTTTTACAGTTGAGATACGTGAGAGAATTCATCGTTAAAGTTTTATTTGGAGGATAGAATTTCTTGTACAGATGTGAGAAAACGCTTTGGCACGATATCAGATATTTGAACGGATTTACGTACAAAAATCTGCGAGAGCAGTGGCTCATGTTTTTGTCCATACGAAAAATTCATTGCTCATGTCTTAATCGCAATGGTAAAATTTCAAGTTGGGAAACGCTATGTGCAAACGAGAGGAATCTTTAAACCAACCGTTATTGCTGTGGCATAAAATAGTGTAGAAATAATCGGCTAGTGTCTCTCACATGCCACGAAGCGATAGATTTACATACTTAAGAGCACTTATTCGCGCTCGTTGTGACTCGCGAAGTGTCGGCTGTCTACTGCAAAAGAAAATGGATCCTACGCTCCAACTTTCCTGGCAGTTTATATTTCCTTTTTTTTCTTTCTTTCTCTTATCTATATACATCGCTGCTCTTCATGCTTTCCTCTATGAATTAAAACTGCATTATTCAGAATATTTTCCGAGTGAATTCCGAAAAAAAAAGGAAAAATGTCGAAGTTCATTATCGATACGTAAAGTATATTTTTGCGAAGCGCATATGGTGAGAAAAAAATCGTAATTTCTCGAATAGGTAGTGTACGGTCGTGATCTGCAAAATTAAATGTAATTTGTTCAGTTAATAGTTGACATCTTTGCATAACATTTTAATATGTAATGTCGTAATATGTGTAATATCGCACAGAGCAGAATTTGCAGCGACACGCGCTGTTTTAATCAAAGCTTTTTCACGAAACAATTCGAGTTGTATTTTTCCCTCGCCGCTCACAGAAGGCGTATCTTGATGAATACTTAATTATTCTATTCAAGAATACTTTGTTTTCTTCTGTACACAAAGTGGGAACTCATGCAAAATAAGTTGATATTGTCGCATGATAGATACGAATGGCATTCAGCGACATGAATAAATAATATGTTGCTGATGCGAATGGCACGTTTTATTAGCGAATAAATTTCAGATCGATCGAAATAAGTTACGCTGATATAAGTTGCATCTTTAAAATTGCCAATATGTGCAACATATATAACTCGCGCGACACGTCCATCGTCCATGAACGAACACGTGCCGAAACACAGACGTGAACCTTCTGAATTTTTAATTCGGGGCGCACTGCGGTACACGCTCTTGCACACGCTCTTTCAATGTCCGCGAGTAAAATTCGCAAGCTCCAGGAGAGTGTCCCGCAGAGTACGATCGATATATCATGAATATATACCTCATATCAGATTTCACGAATTTGAAAGGGGCGTTATTGTCTTGATTTTTGCAAATGAATATTTGATGAATACGCGTTTTAATCTCCAACTTTCATTTGATTAGTTGGAAACGCGCAAATGTAGTTGCCTTATATATTAATTATTTAATAATCTGTATTTCATTTCGAAAGTCGATTCTCTTTCTTAATACTAAAAGAATCAATGTTTTTTTTTACTAAAAAGACGAATAAATTATTGTAATAATGAAGTGAATGGAAAAGATAATTTTTTGTTGAAATATTTAAAATGTTAAAACTTTTTGGAGCATTGCTTGAGATTCCCAATTATTTTGATGAACAGCCCAACAAAATTATTTTTAGATTTGTATCTGGCTAAAACTTTTAGATATTTTAGCAAAATTGTTTTTTCCATTTTGACGAAAAACTAAATATTTTATAGTATAAAGGATATAAAGGATACAATTATTGAAAAGTCAAAAAATGCCAGAATACTATTTTACACGAGAAATATAATAAGTATTAATCTAAAAAACTAGAATATATGACCACTTGATACTTCTAGTCTCAAATTGAATTAGGAAAGTTGAAAGTATTTTTAAGCTGTATTTGTCGAAAAGTTTGACTTAAATGTTGAGTAAAACTGAAGTTAAAACTAAAAGATTTTTCTCTTTGAAATAAATGAACAAAATTTTCTTAAATTAATAAAAGCTTTAAATTTCTTAGAAGAAAAGCTTCTTTGTTAAAAAAAAAAAAAGAAAACAGATATAGATAGGCTGAAGAATTTGTAGATAAACGGAAGATGGATTATTTATTTTATAGTTTAATTAAAATTATTACGAGAAGTCCATATCACACACTACTACAACCGGACCGATCAGTCGATGTAAAGAAAACTAGAGCTTATCCGCGATTTACAGCAAAAGAACATGTAAGAACGAAAGATTTTCTTAATATATCTTAAGGATTGTATTCGCTCGCTTAGTGAAGGCCAAGCGGGAAAGTTCCTACAGAGCGATATTGCCGAATATGAAACTCAAAAGCAGCAAGAAACTTCAGTATCCACGATCGTTGCGCGTCCGTGCCTCGAATTAGGCCATGTGGACTATGTTCGAATCGCTCTCAAGATACCGAAGGGATGGATAAACGTTCCACATCGCGCCGCGCCATACCGCACTGTGTCCCATTTCACGTAGCTGTTCCATAGGATCTGTCGTAATGAGAAGATAGGCACTGTAGTATCCTACGTCGGATTGTCCGTGACGTCAGTTGATCCTCTGGTTTTCTTTGAAAGCCAGAAGATCCTCTAGTTTTCTCTATAATCTCAGCAATAACTTGATATGCGATCAAGCAAGAGCTGACAGTTAATTTTTAACATTATAATGCTTATCAGCATCAATAAAATTAAATTGATTATCAATTTAACATTGTAATATTTTTTCATTTAAAAAAAACTACACAGTACTTGGTAAGTTATTTATCAAAATCATAAAAGTGAGATAGAAAATTTACAAAGTTTATTATTAGGCATAAAATGTTCACTTGATAATCGAAAACATTAACATTTATTTATTTTATATTATAT
>NW_017259396.1:1180573-1195094 GCF_001594045.1 Atta colombica
CTTATTAAATTAGCAAATTGAAAAAGATTAAATGTATATTTAGAATTAAGAACATGATTAGGTTAATATAATTCGTTCCTATTTGAGGATTTGTTAATTATCGTAATATTTTTCGTCTTTTATAAATTAGCGTTGCTTTTCTAATCGTTTTGTCATAAATAATAAACAGAATAAACATTACAGTTTAAAAACGATATTACGGTGTAATGAAAAAGAAAATATTTTTCAATTGTACGTTTGTTTAAAAATCCTCTCATATCCTTTAAAAACACTGAAAATTTTTTCTCTCTCTCTTAATCTGCCAAATAAACTGGGATACACAGCATTAATCTCACTTTACCGTATCGGAAGCGACTCGGTATATTCTGTGTAAAGTTCTCAGCCGATGTTCTATCCTGTATGCGGTTTTCTCTTGGAGAACTCAGCATTGCTGCAGGAGAAAAGCGACATCCGGTGGATATCACTAACTTAATCTTAAGCCAGTGAATAAACGTTTCCCTTGAATGAACGAACGAACAAATGACTCGTAGGAGATACTAGTTCGGTCAGAAGATTTTAACAAACCGTAGCTTCTCTCTCTCTCTCTCTCTCTCTCTTTCTCTCTCTCTTTCTCTCTCGCTCTCGCTCTCTCCAAATCAACGTTTCCTTTTGGAAAATCACGCCCGATAGTGCGGCTTCCGGCTACCGGATGTCACCAACTATTCTGTCGCGAGTGCCTTTCGCCAAACTATCGCGCAATCTCTCCGGCATTCCTCTGAAAACGCGAGAGAGGAAGAGAAGGAAGGAGGAGAATAAGAAGGAGAGAAATACGTTCTCATCTGTCTCTAAACTTTGGAATGAAGTGGCCAGTAATCGGTTGAACTCATGAATAACTAGAGAAATCGGCCAACAAATCTTCCACGCTGATTGCTTCCCGCAAATTGCGACCGCTCGTTGCTTGCGAAGCAAACAACGATTATATCAAATTAACGATTTCGATTATATCAAATTAACAAATCAATATGAATTTATTCAGAGGTATTACATTTATTAATGCATCGACCAAAAAAAAAAATGAATAACACAAACAAGTGAAAAAGGTTATATTCGATTAAGGTGGATCTTGGTGCCTGATTATATTTTTGCATAAATTTTACAATTTTCAGTTTAAGCGGACTGCAAGGATTATCTCAAAGATGAAATATTTGACGAGAATCTCTTTACTGCAGCTTTAAACATATCGCATCTCTAACTGTTTATTTCAGATATTGGTTGGATCGTGGTAATTTCAAAATGACCCTGAAGTACATGAATCTACTCAAGGGAGCGCCCAGAAGCATCGCCAGTGACTGGATGAACGAGACTAGGATCCTGCTGGAAACGCAGCAGGCAGTCGACACTCTGCTGGCGTACGCAGGTGCGATCGGTCTCGTATATCTCGGCACCGGTGATCCTGCAAAGGTCAGTACGCACTAAGTTACAACCCCTTAAACAAGCAGTGTAATTAGATATGCTCTCTATGGGCCTGCCACATTGAGAAATGCGTGTGGACCAAATGTGTTTCCGGTAATTAATAGCTAGCAACGGGAACTCTCCGATATCGGGCAATGATAACTCGCTTATTAAATAATGTTTTCATATAACACAGATTCTACATAGCTTTCCTGTGTGACGCACTTGCAGATCAGATTAATTATATTTTTTGTTGCCATAAAAATTTATTTATTGCATTGTGTATGATAATTATGAATAAGCAGAATATTTTTTTCAGCTAAACATAATAATTTTTCAGAAACCATTTTATATTACATATTGATTAATTTATTTACTTGATTACTTAATTACAGAAATGACTTTTTCTTACCGGAGCAAGACTAGTCATGTGACATGTTTTATAATTTTTTGGATAAAAAATTAAATACGATCTGTTTTCCAAATTGTATGATAGAATAATTTGGAAATTAGTTTCGTATTCAGTGTTCAAAAATTATGGGAAATGACTTTTCTGTTTTTTTTTTGTTCAAGTTATCAATGTAATACTCTATGTACAAAAGAGCGTTTACAGTAATTGGAAGTGAATCCGTGAGCGTCCCTTGATTTTCCGAATTGTTCCAGCAGAAGTAAAGCGGGAAGAGCGTAGAAAACTGTCCCGAACCACGAGATAGGGGCATCCATAGAAGAACGGAGTGGGGATGACAGAGGGAAATAGGGAGAGACAGCGTTAATCGAAGACAGTAAAGAAAACGAAGGAACGAAGAACATAGAAATATCGCTGCCAGCCTTGTATAGTCACTTTTCTAGCAATTAAAAAAATAGTAATATCGTGTGCCGGAAGAGGCGAATACAGTGAGACGTTTTTCTTTTCCATCTTGACGTTGATCGTAAATACACTTCGTGCGCATTAAGATACCGCCTTAAGACTCGATTTAAATTTTTCAGTAGGACGTAGAAATACACATTTTAAATACCTCGACTAGATTTCGTGCTGTCGAACAAAACGATGATATGAAATTTTTTATTTGATAATATTTTATTTAAATAAACATTTTATTTGATAAATTCATTTCACTTATTGTCGAATTTTCTATCCAGAATAGAGTTCCAGATTTGACAAAAAATAATCCCGCCAAAAGTAACCGTGCACGAAAAAGTCGGTGTATATCAAACATTTATTTTTATTCACCGCTATTTCGTCCAATGGATGAACGAATCGCGACGAAATAAAAAGTTATTGGAGGCAGTGTAAATATTGGAGATAATCTTGTTTTAAGGATGGTGATATAAAAAAAACTGATTAAACGTGTCCTACGATTATTGCAGCACGTTACGCACGGATATTGAAATTATTTACAATCGACGTGCAACCACGTCTTGCACGCATATTGCAATCATTGAAATCACCGTTTTGTCGTACTTATATTTATGACAATTACTTGATATGCTTGTGTTCGAACTTCTCATTCTGATCCATCCATCTATCCTGATTGAATGCCTTTTACTTTCTAACCGGATATTACTACACGCCATACTCTCGTCGCTCGTATTGCATCGATCGTCGCGTGCCGCGTGCCGTTACCTCGTTTTTTGCCTCCCACTCAAAACCTCTTCGTGATTTCAGACGGGGAAACGTGCTAGATATCATTGTTAAAATTCGAAATAAAGTTGTTTTTCGTGACATAATGTGTCCTGTTAATTGATCCAACGAGATATGTAATAATATGTAATAATATTTCATCATTTTGTTTTTTTCAGACGACTAATTATTGCATTCTTAAAAAAGTATATGGAATATTTCAAATATTTCGAAAATCATTGTCTTTATTTCAGAACATTTTAGTTTCTTTTTTAAACATTCTTTGAATATTTCTTCAGTAAAGAAAAGCGATATTCTTTTGAAATAGCGAACATGAATAAGAATAAAAGATAAGTATGAACATTTGATTGTAGAAAATAGAAAACTCATGGAAAGTCTTGAAATAACGATGATATTGTTTGTCAGTCAAACGTTGTTGGCTGCTATTAATTAGTCGTCTGGCATTTGAAATAGGTCATGTACTTATGGTCTGTGGAAATATCTTCTTGGAGTTAGAAACGGATCCGAAGACAATGGACAATTTGCTCTCTACATTATTCAATTTTTCTTGAGTAATAATGTTGAAAGTAAATAATAAATAATATTAAGACTCTTTATTTTAGACCGCATACGTGAGAAAACACAATCAATATTAGAAATTTAAAATGCCTACTACAGTCGAAGTTGGATCTTCATTGCTTTAAATAATTCAATCTTGAATTACTAATATACACTGTATATGTACTTGCATATATACTATATTGTAGTCTTTTCGAATGCGCACCGAATTGATTTTCCGGGTTATAAACGCAATTTAAACTACTCTAGTAATCGCGAATTAAATTGCAGTAATAAATAATAATAAGCAATATAAATAATAAAATTTATTTCTTTTACTTTTTCAATTATCTTACAAATCACGCATTTAGAATTAGAATTAAAAATTCTTATTTATTTGTGATAAAATTAATGTATATATAATTTTTGCCACAGAATATGTTGAAGTATAATGTGATAATTTATTTTAATTAAATTACTAATTTAGATTGAGTATTGGCAACCATTATATTTACAGGTAAGTATGTATTTAATTTTCTTCAACACAATACGTTTAACAATTAGTTATTAACTACCGAGAGGAAATAAACGTTAATTAACAACAGTAATAATATTTCGAATTCTGCGTTGGCAAAACTTCTTGTTGCTCGGAATGCTCAGGATTTCGTGAACCACGAGTCACCGCGTGTTTTCGTTGCGAAGTATCAGCATCTCTGCAGTGTGTTTTGCGCGTTAAATAATTCTGGCGAGAGATCGGTGACCGAATGAGCATGGTTAATTACATTAACTAACGACGCTAATGGTACACTTGGAGGTTCAGGGGTTTCGTTACACAATGTGCCAGAGTGAAACAAGGTGGAAACTGTGATACGGATTAAGTGTGTGTACTGAATACAGAGTAAGCACAAAAAACGTAATCAGTGGAACTAACTTGTATTTAGTATTCATTAGGGATTATTTTTTTAATCTAAATTTAAATTTATATTAAAATAGAAATTTTCATGGAAATTATATATAGTGACTGCAAAAAGTTAACATATAATTTTATTTAGATAATTTCTGTCAATCTGTTTTTTAGTTTATATTGTAAGTTAATAACACTCTTATTATAATCAACTTACCAACATGTTATTTTAAATATTAAAATGTAGTAAGTAGATATTTGTAGATTTTTATTTGTAAAGATTCTTTATTAAAATAATATAATAAAATTATTCGGTCGGAAACATTTGGCACCCACTATATATACAAGAGGAAATGCATGTTAATAAAAAATTACACATATTTCGTCTGTGCATCATATAATAAAAATTGTAAACATCAATTTCCTCTCCCTTGCGAATGCATAAAAATTAGCTTACAAATTGCACGTGATTTGCTCGCGTTGGAGTATTACATTTGCGAATTTATTAGAAAGAAACTTGATATGCCTTTGGGTACTTGTCTATCCCTACGGTATAATAGGGCCACAGCGATGTATTTTCATGTAAAACATCGTTTTACGTTGTTTTGTTGCGACAAATAAAGATCCCGAGGGGTCGGATAAAATACTGCGGCGCGCGTAAAGACGGCGAGGGCAGCGCTAATTGGCGACGTTAATGACACTCACAGTCTGTGCTCTACTTTAATCTAATAACAGGATCCGCCTTGTAAAAGATAATCATTCCGCTTGTCCCTCGGGCAACGCCAATCTGTCGCAACTATGGAAAAAGTTTATACCCACAAAGCGGCGCGGTCGAATGCGGACATTTCACCGCGCGACAAAGCAGCTCAATTAAAGACACTGCGCTGTGCTTTCGCAAGTAAAATTTATTCGACATACAGAATCGTGATTTACATAGATGTGTTGTATGAACTTTATTTAATTTAATAAATTGTCTGTAGATAAAAGTTCTATGATTCGAAATCAATGACATTTGGATGTGAAATAAATTTGCTAGAAGTGAATAGAGAAGATTATTTATTACAACAAATACCTGAATAGCTACGAACATCGCAGAATCTTGTATTTTTTTTACTTTCCTTTTCATTTTGCTTTCTAGAAATTGATTCGAAACAGCGCAACAATATCTGGGCAATATTATTCTCGCTTAATCTCCGATCACAGAGATAAACATTGTACCATCCATGATAAAATCATGATGAAAAGAAACCATGAGTAAAATCATGGTACCGTTGTTGATACGTTAACATCGATTTAAAATCAATTTGCCATCCGCGTGCTTACGATAACGGTGACGTGAATTTAATTCACATCGGATGCTCCCAAGCGACGCGCCAAACCACCTACTGTCGTTGCCAACAATTGCATTGACATTCATAACTGGTCGACGTCGATCCAGTCCGAATTAGGGATTCGCCTGGTGATCCGTGATGCTAGGCTACAACGATTGTTTCGAACCGATATGCTTCGTCACGGCCAGAAAATGTCAAAACGTGCACCGTTATTTCGCATGAAATAACGGTGCACGTTTTGATATTTTCATGTCATGAATGTATACCTCAACATTCATTATACGGCATAAAACAATCTGTTAAAAAAAATGTCTTCTAAGTTGAGCTTTATCTTTTTAGATTTGTTTCTGTTTTTTTTTTAAATATAAAGTGTAACAATGCGTGTATTTTTTTCTTTCAAATGTCACGTCGTTTTTGATCGTAACATTGCAGCATCCGTCTCTAAAACTATTAAACTGAAAGATATTCCCCGTGGCAGCTGATATTCCCGTCGGACATAGGAATGCAACTACGACAAATCGAAATAACAATGGCGCAATTTCACGGAGTCGGCCGTTGTCGAGGCGCGCGTCATATATCGTCATGGAATAATTACTGTAGCGGAAGGACCGACGTCTCTCGCTGTCGAACGGACCGTCTGGAATTCCTGGATCGAACTCACTGAGGCGAAGCGTCCATTCTGCGGATGCCAAGGTGAACATACACCAATGGCAATACTGGGATGAGTAGTTGAGTACATGAACGCACAAACTCGCGCGCGCGCGCGCGCGCGCGCCCTCGTATCCCCTCGACGATTTCTGGAGAGGAAGTGAAGTTACGGCAGGTCGAATACACACGGCACCGGTCTATAAAGTAATAAAGGAGTCGCGATATGCTGCGGAACACGCTGCAGGAAATACACACGCGCCACTGGGGCACAATCCTGGTGTATAATAGCACCGCAACGTGACAGCAAAGGCGTGAAATACACGTGGGAGTGGCCGTGGATAGGATGGGATTACGTAGGTCGGGAATCAGAGATTGAATTATCTTCCAAAGAGTTTGGAGATTTCTGATTGTGATACCGTAAAGAAATTATCGATTTTATATTATTTTTTTGTAATTAATATCATTACACTCTAAAAAATATCGGTATGGATTTAACATTATGCGATACATATTATCTATATATATCTATAATTCTCGTGTTGATGCTTATATTAAGGATATATCAGCAATTATTTTATAAATGTGTTAATATTTATATTTATTAACGAACTATATATGTATATATAAAAGTTCGTAACATTCTGCTTTATTGAACAATACATTTTTATATTTACTTTATTTGTTATTTTTATTGTTATAAACACAAATTTAAAAAATAACAATAAAAATCTAAATTCTTTTTATATGAGTATTTTAAGTATTCAAAATAACTTGTGCAAAGTTTCATTGCAATTCATTGATTAGATACAAAGCTTCAACAGAACAAATATCTTGTTTATTTATTAGACAACTAGTCCATGCATTGTAATTTTACATAAATAATTTTAAATATGTAAGATACTTACATTAAAAAATTGAGATTTTTGTGTTATTTATTTTATAATACATTACCGTCCTGGTGTGGATTTAAAACTCATGATGTTACACATCATGCACATTATGTTAATGTTAATATTAACACCAACATAATTATATAAACACCGTATGATGTTAAATCCACACTGATATTTTTTTGTACCAATAATTGATTAATCTCAAATTGAATGGAAATTAGCTTCGAATATAGCTGTTATTATATGAATTTTAATGTTAAACAGATTCTAAAAGTAACTGTTATCAATATTTTTAGATAAATCGAAAATTTTTAAATAAATCGTGCTATTAATGAAAATTTATTTAAACTTTCGTTTGCAGTTTTTAATCTCTTTGTCTGCAATCTGAGTCTTTTTTCCAATCCAAATTTTTTACTATTTTATGCTTACAAAAAAATATGGAAAAATTTAAAAGTTTACTTTTCCACATCTCTATTATATTACTAAAAATTTTTTGACATTTTAAGAGAAGAAACTGAACTCCGCTCTCCTCTTTATTTCCAAGAAATTTAAGAGTGAAACTTTTTCTATCAGAAAATATCCCAGATTCACTGAAAAAAGAACTACTGTTTAACTTTATTAATATTAAAATGTTTTAACTTTATTAATATTAAAATATTTTGTATTTGTCTTCATTTTTTAAATACTTAAAGATGTTTTATTTTTAAATTTTTTCAATAAACAAAAGACTACGTATTCAGATTAAAAACACTATGTATTTTAAATCCAAATACATAATTTATTTATGGAAAAAATTTAAAACTATTTAAAAACTAAAAAATTTTAAATATCTTTAAGTTTAAAAAAATGGAGACAAGAACAGAACACTTTAATATCTTAAAATTAAACATTTCTTTTTTCGGAGTTGTAGACAGTTAATTATCGCGTGCAATATCTTTTTATTGTTACAATTGTGTCATTGAGGTTAAAAACTTCTACAGGCAATATCATTTTTCCATTACTTTGATGCATGCTTAATAGAGTCTGGCTAAAATTTACACGAATCTTTTACCAACGTTTGATTACATTTTTATAATAGTGTGATTGAAAGATCAGAGCTAAATGAAGATAATTCGAGCGAATTTTATCGCAATGCATTCGCGAAATACATTTTTTCGCACCGAGAATTTTAATCAAACGGAAACGGTTTTCTCGAAATCTGTTATTACAAAACGCACGGATTTCAAAATAGCGAAACCATTTTCCATTTCTCCTTCATGTATAATAAATCGTTGAATGTGAATAATACATTGGTATTCAATCGTATCCGACATTCATCATTTAGCCGGAAGCGTCATTAATTAATTAGCCGTTGAGAAGCAATGATAGTTGCGATAAACTAATTTGAATGTCGGTGTGGCGTTGAATTGGCGTTGAATATGGATACCATTATTCGACATTCTTCGCGATTATTAATCGGTGGTGTGTTTTTCGATCGCGTGCCAGAGATTAATTAATCCCTTTTTGTTGTTAATAGCGCAAGGGAGAAGCGTGTAAAAACATCCTCTGTGTCAAGCTGCTTCCAGCGTGAAAAAATAACGTTTACGATGCTGATAGGTCGCCCATTGTATAAAGGCATGCCATCAGTTTTTGCCTCCCCGTCAGCATTTTGACATTCACCGGTGATGTGCACGGCATGAAACATCGGGCCGCGACGTTTGTACACAAATTTTTATTTGTTTTACGCTGAAAAGTCAAAGCTGATTCTCGCACTTTGTCCCGAAGCGTTTACTAGATTTTTCAAGTGTCTGTTTTTGCGCGAGCAATTTCCGCTAACGTAGCCGCCCGTCATTCGTTTCGAAAAAACAGATTTCGAACGACACACGCAAGATAATTTCATCGATGTTGACTCGAAATAACATTGTTTTACAACTCGATGACGTACCGCATTCCAGAGAGGCGTGTCGGAGACTCCTCGTATCCTCGCTTCCAACAAATTGTCTTCGCAATTCTCCTTTGTTACCCATTATATTGCACTGCAGCTACGGAATACAGCGGGGAATATACACGCAATACCGTAGATACAGTGCTACAGTTATTTCAGTTAACGATCTCCATTTTACGTCGCCACGATTCATACATGGCGAACGTGGAGCGCAGGGACATGCAAGAGTGTCAGAAGTCCCAGATGAATTATTCTAATAACAGTACACTGAAAAAAATGTTTTGATTAATCTTTACAGGACGAGAGCGCCATACGCTGTTCCGTTTTTCATTTTGTCATTTCTATACTTGTTCTGCCAGACTCGTAATACTAAAATTAATTGTTAGATGATTACCAATAGCTACATATACTTGCAAATAAAAACTTACACTTCATTTTTATATAAATATTAATAAGCTTTATTCGCTCTATCGTATATATATTGCGTATTGTAGAGTACACATCTTATTCGATTTATCATTTTATTCCATACAAATCCTCTCAAAGCTTTATACATACTTTTTTAACGTTTATTATTTTTTAATGTTAAAACTATCTTAGTTAATTTCACAAAAATTAATTTTTTTCAATTGTCCAACTGCCATATTGAATCTATTTTTTGTTTAAATTCAAATTTGAATTCCCGATAATTCCTCGTAACAAATTTTTAGAAGATTTGTTTAGTTTTAAATATTGACATTACCGTATCTACTGTTAGAAATTTCATAATGAATTTAAATAACATGTAACGGAAGTTATATGGTTATGAGGTAATTGAAAAGTGAATGGTTTAACTGAAAACTAAGTTACAGTAGTAACTTAAATGTAATGAACGTGTGCATTAAATTTCATGCAAATCCATATAAAATTTTATGGAGAATACATTAAATTTTATAAAATTTTATGAAAAACATTAAATTTCAATAAAAAGTATATTTGTGTATACAAATATATTTTTCAGTTATAAATACGTAAATATAAAATTTAATGTAAGATAATGTCATGAAAATAAATTCAACTTATGTAACTTAAAAGTACATTAAATTTCATGATATTTTTAACAATGTAGTGGACAGCAAGCCACTATAGTAGACTCTTAAACAGGATTTTTTCCAAGGAATGCAATGAATAATAAATTTTGCTTAAGGAAAAGCTATAAGACTTAAAAAATAAACCCATGTCCTCTAAAGATTAACTAATAAATGAATTATTCAACAAGAATCTCGTTTTGGTAAGACCAAACAGAAAAATTTCTACTTCATAACCAAAATTCTGTTATGATGACTAGAAATTCTATTTGATTTCAAAATACTATTCTTGTTGAACCTTTTATTTGTTGGTTTAATCAGAACACTTTTTTCAGTGTAAACGTGTACGATTAGACTGCAAGTTAAATATTCTCAAGATCTTTCGAAAGTCATCGTCGAGTGATAAATTATAACTGAGAAGCGAAATCTTGATTCTGTCCGTACGACGGACTGACCGCAGAATCCTTCGTCGCAATAAATTTCCGTGGCTTAGGATCAACGATCGTTTTATTCAGATTGGGCAAAGTGCCACAGAAAGATACGTAATTTCTGGTGATAAGACGGAAATATTAGCATATTTATTGAACGTCATCCTTGGGATTTTGGTTTTCGACACTAACGCGTGGCGATTTTCTTTCGATAGCATGGACATATTCTCTAAGAGACATAATAATTTAGTGATTTTGAAAGAAAATCCCAATCTCTCTGCGTTGAAAGATGATCCGTCACTTTGCATTCTCTGGCCTTAAGCAGTCTAACGAAAATATTCTTGGAAGTATAGACATCCTTCGAACTGATATTTTGACTAGTGTATCGATTATTTTAACTGCGCATTTTATATTGTGATACTTTTTAACTTTTACTATCTTGTTTGATCCAAAACCGGAAATCGCAGAAATTAATTTCTTTTAATTGATTGCGATTTATTAATCTATTTTTCTATATTTTGTGACTTTTAGCTTTATATCGATGATGTATATTTTATACAGAAAGGAACAAAAAGGAAATGTTCTCGCTTTATAAACGATTATTATTTTTATGAAGAGACTGAATTCATCTCATGAAACTTCTTGCTTGATATTCACATTTTCATCACTTTTGGTTATGATCTTTGATCTATAAGCGTTACGTAGCTTGCTACATTTTTAATGTATCTTCATCGGTAAATTTTACTGTAATTTCACAATCTCGATATACAAAGAGACCTTTATTAAATCGCTTTTTTGCGAATTTATAGCTGCTAAAAAGTGCGCAAACGCTGCAACATTGTGTTACATCATTAATATGAACTGCTTATTTCGAAAGTGTTTTGAAACTGTAAACATCGGAGAGAGAGAGAGAGAGAGAGAGAGAGAGAGAGAGAGAGAGAGAGAGAGGGAGGGAGGCACTAATATATACAATATAGTGCATTGGTTTTAGCGAGAATTCCTGAAACTTTAAAATTGAGTTTCCAACAGAACTGTATGCAAATTTTCAATTTTGTTTACTTTTAGGTTTTAGCATTGAAAAATCTTTGATGTCTTACTGCACATGACTCGTTTAACAGTGCATTACGAAATTGAAAAAAACCTCGATTTGTGGTATTCTTTAATGTTTAAACTGTCATCCACAAACATTTCCAATTTAAATATGATTTTTAGAACGCACTTAGTATGCATGCTGATTGAGGAAAATATTTATTTTTAAATACGTTTTTTTTTTTTTACATGCGACAGCAATAAAAATTAAAAAATTGGAGAGGAAGGGAGAAAGAAAGATAATTAAAAATGACATTTTTTTAATCTTTCGGCAAAGTTTTTAATTAACAAATTTGCATTTGATTTACACGGAAGCACTTTTTAATGAGTGCACAGCGCAATTGATTGAATCGAAGATTCAACTCATCATACTCTTTTAGAATACGGAAATAATTTTTAATAAACTTCATTATTCAGTGCAATATTTTTTGTTGCAGTAAATATATAAGATGAATCTAGAATTAACGTATTTATTTTTGTTAACTCATTAATTAATTAATTATTCAATAAGGAAACTGACTAATACTCACGCCATATAATTACTATAATATTTATGATCTTTATTTTCTGATCCCGAAAATCAATCCAGTCCAAAAACCTTTCGCAAACACCCTTCGAGGAAATGATTAATTCGTTCGGAAAGCCGAAGGAGTTGAGATCGGTGTGGTAATACAGCGAATGGTTTATATCCCGAGTAATTCTTAACGTCAGAGTTAAGTGTATTTGACTAAGATGTCGATTAATCTCGGTTAAGTTGCTGCTGCGTAATGGAGAAGTACGCGGTGAGTTAGCATAGATCACTTAATGAGAATGACGATGACAAATCCGATTTAAAGGAGAATGCGAAACTAGTTGTATTCATTACACGAATAGGACTTCATAACAAAGAAGACGGAAGTTAATTCTTTTCAGTTATTAATAATAAATTTGATATTCGATAGCTGAATTAGAAATTGTATTTAAAGATATTTGTTTTTAATTGAAATAATTAAGATAATGAATAAAAGATTTAATATAATAATTAAAATTTTATCTCTATTAGCAAACAGATTTCGCGTTTGAGGACTTACCAAAATAAACGATGCATTTCGTTGTCAATTGTTAACGACACTTATTAAAGAATCGGTACGCTCTGTGAAATCGTTCATGACAACAGAGCGTACAAATTCTAAAATAAATAACGTAACATTGCTTTCGATAATGAAAGTTAGATAGCGTCGTGTCTTCCACTGGTCTCCGCTGAAAAAACATTTTACAGTCACAAATCGGCTAAAAAAAAGTCAGATGAATTCTAACAATTAAATTAATCTTCCGCCACACTACTCTTTAAATTCTTTGAAGTGAAATCTCATTCTAAAGAGTGAAAATTGAGCCAGTCTTGAAAAAGAAGGGCTGAATTTTCA
This sequence comes from Atta colombica, assembly GCF_001594045.1. NCBI lineage: Eukaryota > Metazoa > Arthropoda > Insecta > Hymenoptera > Formicidae > Atta > Atta colombica. The sequence goes on from NW_017259396.1 coordinate 1,193,871, forward strand.
ATCTTTAAGAGCGAACTTTCATTCTTCAGAGGGATAGTTTATTCTAAATGTTTTAGAGAATTTAGAGGGTACAGAATGCCATTATACTTGGCATACCAATTTGATTGCTTTTAACTTTTACAAAAATAAACGTAAAAAGTATTTTCAATGGAAACGCTAAATATTAAAAGAATATTACGGAGAATAATATCGAGCAAATACATATTTTTATTAATAAAAAGATTATAAGCAACGAAAAAACATTAGAAAAAGAAAGCCGACTATATCATTTTTATATTAAAGAATAGCAGTGGAGGATTGAGAATCTTTTAAAAATCCTTACCTTGTATGTTCACCATGCTTATCGGGTGCAAATAATTTTCTACATGGATAGACTATTCCAGAAATTGGCCTAAAATTTTTTTTAAAAGGATAGAAAGATTTACAATTCATGATTTACAATTCACACACATATATATATATACATACATACAAACAAGAATTGAAATCAAAGCCAGGGTCATATACATTTCGTCTTTTCGGAAAAGGATAACTTTCTCGCTGCTTGATTTCCGGCATGCGTGAATTCTCACATGTTAGAAAAGTCGTATTGTTGAAGACCACCGTCCTCCTCTAAATAAATCGCATCAGCTGGTTTCACGAATGAACGATCAATCATGTCCGAGTGACGCTGTGCTTTCGTCGAGCACTTTACCACGTTTGAAAAATGTAACACGATGTCGATCGTAAATAATCGTCACCCTGGATGGAATGGGAAAATACGCCACGGCGGTACAGCAATCTGTGTTAACCGTGAGCACATGGATGTTGGTGTCGAGAAAGGGAAGTCAAATGGAAATTGCATTAAGGCATCACCTCTCGATCGCGACTCGGAGCAGAGATCGATCGAGGGGCGTGATATACAGACATCATTGAATGGACATCAAATTGATTACATCCAACTATATCGTAATATACAATAAATTTATGTTTGCCTGCGTATATTTGCTGTCATTATTTAAGGCTAATAAAAGAGCATCGGGACATTCACATTCGGAGTATAGGTTTTATTATTGCTGTGTGTGTCTAATATAAATGTACAACTCGTCATACATATGATTCTGCTTACGTAACTAAATAATATAATGTAATATAATATATATAATGTAATGCAATATGTGTGACGTAGTTTTATATAATATATCATAATATATAACATATGTATGTATATGTATATATATATAT
>NW_017259396.1:1195194-1216596 GCF_001594045.1 Atta colombica
TATTATTAATTGTAACTTTATATTATGTAGAGCGCGTTCGTGTCAATTTGGTATTTTCCTTCCGATATCGTTATGATCAAATTGATGAATATACCATTCCACACATTAAGTTATACAAGTTATTTTGAGTTATACAATGATTGCAGCAATACTCTTTTATCAACTCGATATCAATTTAAACTAGTGGAAATGTTCGATAATGTGAACAATTTACTGCAGAATGTGTTTATCTCTTATGGAAAGATCGCGGTTGAAGACCGAGTGATCCGACAGCGATATTTTCTCACGATACTTTTGCCGGCAGAAGCTGATAGAACTCGCAACGATTGAAGAGTTATTATCGAGCATTCTCTTCGCGATATAGTTTAACCTTAAGTATTAAGAAATCACCTATGAATCGTTACAGTATGAACGTCCGAGAGATTCTGTATATCAGCGCACGTGTAGCTTATTTCTCGATGACACGTTTCGCTATCTCTACAGAGTTTTGGAGTGAAACGTTCGAAATACGAGAGCTCATTTCGGGAAAGGAAGATGCTCTGGCAATTACCAGCCAATTTCGAATAATCCGTAATTTCTGGCACTTGTCAAAATATCTTTCGCGTAAAACAGGCTCTCGCCTCGGAACTCCAATTAATTATAAATTGTTATTAAAGAATTATGCTCCTGTGTACAGAATAAATTTGGATGCAACTACAAGGGAATAATCATCTCATTGCAAAGTATTTTCGAATGAAGCCGTGATAAAAATTTAGTTCGTATAGCTTTAAAAATATCGCAGGAAAAATAGTTGAGAGGCGAATTCGCGGGTAATGGTGATCGATCTTGGTGCTACCTTATAGTTTATAAAAATATATAGACGAGGCTTAAGCAAGACGTATCGGCGTTAAATAGATTCTCGATCAGCGCGGCTAATGAATGGAATTTGAACGACTTAAAGTCTTCTGATGTAATTCAGCAACGCGTATCTGACGTAATCCTCCCCGCCGAGGCGCCTAATCGCGCATGATTCGCGCGATTTCGCGATCGGAGTATTAATCGTCGGCGAGAAGGCCGATTATCGATTCTACGCTAATTATACTAAATCGATGCAGGCCGGCGCTTCGTCAACGATTAATCTCAAACCGCAGCCGCCGATGGCTACCTTAATGCACACCTCTAACAATAACAATCGACGTTTAAATCGGCCGACATTCGAGACGGGAAATAGATTAGCTTTAACGGTTATCCTAGAGACTCTTGTAATCTAACTTTAGATAAATCGTCTGCCTCTAAATTGCGAGAACAGATATTTCGACTCCGTATGCAACGCGAATGTCCAGAAGATATCTTGAAGGACGAGAACTGAGAGATGCAGTCTCGTTATTCGAATAGCGAATCAGATTATTCATTATTCGTTATATGTGTATATACGCGAATAAAAATATGTAATATTCGTTTGCGCGATGAACAATGACTATTCGTTACTCGCTATGCGGATTGTATTTTAAATATTCTGTGCTGCTGTCTCTGTCTGTTAAGATGCTGTCTCATGACAGTCGGAAAACGGAATCTCAAAAAAGACATTACAACTAAGCTCAGATTAGCGCGTTACATGAATGCGTTAAACTTAAATGATTCTTATTGATCGTGTTACTTTTCCGAGATTCCATTTTCCAAAATTTCGACTGTCACGGGGTAGCAGCTTTAATCTTTAAAATATGATGTCTTTCGGATGTTCGTGTTGCCAGGATCGATCGCTAAACCCTTCTTCCTGTGAACAAACAACAGATTATCTGCTACTCGTGATCGCCCTCCCTGCTTATCCGCTAAGATGAATCTTGCTACTTTGTTAGGAATTTTTTTTAGTTTCTTGCCTACCTGTTCATGATCCATTACGTTGATGTATGTACCGAGTGACACAAGAGGAACAGAACGAGATTTCCTTCTTCGTTTCCGAATCGGAAGGATTGATCTTCGTTAGTAATGTTTCGAATATCGTCAATTTCGATGATACGAAAGATACGAATTAAGAAAAACGGGATTAATTCAATACTTGACTAAAAATTACAAGCGATTTTCTAATATTGAATTAATCATATATATAAACTTTCACCAATATGAAAATCTGGCTACGTCAAGGATAGTGTCGCGTTCCTTCGCGCCACCCGGTGTAATAGATTATCCGCGCTTTAATTACAATTTATAAGGCTACTTTAAAGCAGTTACATAATAATCGACAACTCCGCTTGCTCGCATTCGCCTAATCGGTCATAACTACTATATGTGTACTCGGTGTGATGCATGTAGTTCATAATAGTAATGATAATTAGTAGCAATAGTATAATAATAATAGTAGTAATAGTAGTAATAATAACATCATTATTGTTATCCTCACTGTTCCTCTGTTAAACGTTATCTGTATGTAGGTTATCCACGTTATTTGTTCGATCCTCTTCTTTTCTTTTTTCTCTTTCTTTGTGTTTTACGGCTAGGAAGTGCTTGCCGAGCGACAGAAGCAACCATTTTTGTTCGCGCTGCCACCGGCTCCATTGCTGCATCAGCTTCCTTAAGTGTTCGATCTTTAGTAACGTCGATGTCGTTGACAACAATTATGGTCCAATATATCGATATCGATTTTCGCGCGGAGAACGTCGCCATGTCGTTTCTTCTACTCGAGCTATCGAACTGTCGGCGCTTTCTTTCACGAATCTAAAACATCCGAGTCAAGTCGTCCCAAAGAAATAGGATATGTCAGGATACTGTGTCCCCTTGTTGCCAATTGACTCGATCAGATTGTGATTGGAATACTTCAATTGCGTATGTAACTCTCCCGAACTCGTTGTAAGACAATGGACGAAACTGACTTGTGAACAATTGTTATTGGAAAGTTGCGTTTAATATCCGTTAAGTATATGCAAAAATTAACTTTTTTAAAGTAAGTATCATAAACGTTGACTCGATCAGGTTGAAATTGTGATTGAAATATCTTAATTACATACTATATACTTCTCCGTATTAATCTCGTCATAAGAAAATGTGAACGAAAATGACTTCTGAACAACTTTTGTGGAAAGATGCATTTAATGTCCGCTAGGTATGCAAAAATCATCTAACTCTTTTAAAGTGTCACAAACCCAAAAATGTACAAGGAAAAGGAATTAACTTCTGATAGATGCTCGTTTTATTAAAAGAGCTTAATGCATTTTCTCTGTAGGTAACACATCCTATTCCTAATTTATCAAAACTAATAATTTATTTTGTATGTCTCGAAACTAATGTCGCTTCCTTATTTCCTTTCGGGAAATATCTTTTATGTGCATGAAATGACAAAATATCCTCGCAGAACCGACGAATTTTTGAATTTCTTAATACGTGTTTCGTCTTTCTGATATAATAAAGTTTATTTTAAACGATAATCGGCTTTGCTAAAATAAAAGGATAAAAACCGAGATCGCGAAATATCAAACATTTTTTATCATCATGAATCAGTGAATTTTTCTTTCTATTAGAGGAAGCTTCATCGCTATAACATCAAAAAAGATCATAAGGTTTAACAGTTTTAAAAAAAATTGCCTAGGAAAAAGCAATGTTCCTAAATGAATATTGGCATCCTGACACCTTTTTTGGGCATCAATAACTCATTAAAGCGCACGGGTAACATTATTTGTCCTGATTCTTCTTGCTACACCATTTTTACTTTCATTTTTCAAATATTCAAGATACTTTTTAAAAATTTATTATAAATCAAGTGAGTTATAATACTTTTTAGAGATTTTTCAATATAAATGTGATTAATCCTTCTTTTAAGATAACTTTATGTCTATTTAAAAGCGTTTCAAGCATTGTAAATTATTTAAATTTATTGCTAAAATCTTTTTTTTGGGCCGACTTTATATATTTTCATTGATAATTTCACATAAAATCGCGAAGAATTTTAATGATTTAATAATTTAATGGTTTAATAACAATTACGAGGCAGGTATTCTCTCGTGCGACTTCGAAAAATAATAATAATGAAAAGAGAGCGCAAGATACGTCGAAATATTTATGAAATTCAAACACATCGCGCGACGTTCGTACGAAATATTGATATATCGACGCCTGTATTCTTTAGCCGTTGCTTTTTCGGCTCACAACCCATCCCGATGTTATTAAACTCGCATGTACGAGGCTAGTGGGCGGACGGAAGAAGCGACAGAAGAAGCGTCGATAAAATGTCCGACGAAAAATGGGACGCCGAAACTTTTTGAATAAATTCAATCCGCCGTTGAAGGCCGACAGAATGCTGTTCCTCAACAGGGAGTTGACCCAGAGATTTCGGAGAAGAAAAAATCATGATATAGGAAACGATGTATAGTATCTGTTCTTTCATTTGAATTTTTTCTATCAGAAGATTTTTTTTTACAAAGAAAATATTTTTTAAATCTTGCTTTTTCTTGATATATTTTTTAAAATTAAAGTCGTGATATTCTCTCCCAAAGGTAAATCCAATATGATATCATTATTCTCTCATCTAAGAGTCTATTTTTTCAAGCAAAGTTCCATCCACTGAAAAAGGAAGTGTTTAATTTTAAGTAATTAAAATGTTTTATTTAAAGTATTAAAGTGTTTTTAAACACTTAAAGATGTTTTAATTTTAAACTTTTTCAAAACACTACATACTTGGATTTAAAACGCATAGTATTTTAAATCCAAACACATAGTGTTTTGTCTAAATTGAATTGAATAAGTCTAAAACTTCTTTAAGTGTTTAAAACATGGGAATAACAATAAAACACATTACTTTTTACAGTGTCGTAGACCGATTAGTTCGTGATAGTTAAAAAAACTACACCGTAAAAAATGCAGTCTGATAAATAGTAGGGAAAAAAAGCTGATCACGCATCATACACGAGACGTACGTCTCGCTCAAATGTGCGTCTGTAAAGTCGAATTGCACGAAAGCTACTGTGAAAATGGATAAGCGCGGTACAATGATGATAATGGCGATATTTTCGAGCTCTTTGTCATTCTCGAATCGCGTGTTAAATATCGTCGTTACCACCCCGACTATTTCATCATTGGCAAGAAATCGCGTGCGAAGCATGTATTTCCGAAGCTTCGAGACATTGCATTATATTTTGGATTAGATATTTTTTAAACAAAATTCCACAATGCGATTGTCTTGTTTCTATATCGGGACAATAAAAAAATTATAACGAGTTCGTTGATAACGATAGTTTTATGCGAGATATCACTTCATCTGCCATACGAGTTCTCGATTTTAAACGAGACTTGCCAAACGAACTTTCACTCAAATTCGATCAAGAGAACTTTACTGTCGAGGGCAATAGATCCGTAAAAGCATGCGGAAGCGTGCGAATTTAATAGAGTGAAGAAGGAGAAATTGGCGTGATAACGCATCAAATTTAACGAGCCGATTTCTCTGCGTCACTTAACTCGGCTCGAGTTTAGCAAGTGCATTCAACGTTCACTGAATTGAGTCGGCTGTGATTGTACGACGTGAATACCGTCACGCGAAATGGAAGGCGACAGTATGAATCGGTTAGACGTGACATTTAATCAGAGAGTAAATGCTTGGGAATAATTGTACAATAGCATTTATTACATATGCATTACTTATAAATTTGTTATATTTTCTTAATCACCGTCCGTAAGATTTTCCTCAATAAATTGGATTCTTTGGAAACAGAATAATTATTCTCAATGTTGGATTTATCTTTCAATATTATAGTTCCAATAAAAAAATAATATTTTAAAAAACGAACTATTTGAAAAATGTACAACGAGCATCTTAAAGATCGGCTTTGTAAATAGTAAATATATCTACAATATTATACGAACAATAAATGTACTTTATGTGATGTCAACTTTTAAGTAAGAAATACTATTTCAGTAATAAATCAATCCTTTGTCAGGTTGACAATAGGAATAACACATCAATGCTAATTTCCATAGCTAATGATCTGCAACTGATAAAAGTCCAAAGAATTGGTTTTCAAGAGACATTATGCATTGCAATGTTCGCTGATTATCACGAGTGTCAACTTTATTTTGATTAAGCATATTCAGAATAATCGATATCAAATAATAGAAAGCACACATTAATCTTCGCAAAAAGAAAGATATGTTCAATTATAAACGATGACATAAAATTTTATTGGACTTTCTGACAGGACCAAAGGACGACTATCGACGTCTCCGTATAGATTCGCATGTAGAAAGCCTCGATCGTTCGGCACAGATGTCTGAGATGCAAGTTGCAACATTCCCTTCCCACTTCCCTCTCTAAGTACAAGTTTTTGTGATTCAAGTTTTATGAAGGGTGGCGTGTGACGTCCGCAGCGCAGTTCCATCGTCTTACAGGACGACACGTATTAGCCACGAAGGCTTCGGCACATCACGAAGACTGCCAACGAGATTGCTAGGACGAAGTACGTGCTGCTCGACGCTGTCAACGATGGGCCAGAATTGCAGCCATCTTGCTGGCAACAGTACGTCCTCGTGCTCCAGGCCTCTGAAACAGCCGATTTATCGTTCAGCAACTTAATCTGATTACTAAATATATCCTTGACATTCAAATCTCTTATCGACATTTTTATTTCAATATTTACTTTGTATTATTCAATATTTATTTTGTGATTATTGAAAGAAAAATAATCCTTTTGTCTTAATTTAAAGATAGAATTCTAGAGGTAGCTCTTAATAAAGATGAATCTAGAATTTTTTTTAAAGAAGAGAAAGGGATTTGTCAATTTTGTTATCACATAAACCTTCTAATGAACACATCCACATTTTTAATAATGTGTTTATTTTCGTAACTTATTACATACATATAACGGACGATAACTCTCAAAGAACAATAATAATCCTTAAGAGAATCATGGACTTCGAATTTTCTCTAGTTTAATAATGGCAAATAAAAAGAGAAAAGAGGAAAAGAGAAAGAAAAGTGAAGCATGCTATCAGACAAAGATTAATCGTGGCACTTCCGTTTCGCGATATAACAAGAAAAGAGGCGAGAGGAGATATAGAGAGGCAATGTCGAAGGACGAGTGGCGAAGAAATACGAGCAAGGAAAGGAAAAGTATGAGGCCTTCATCCACAGGAGAACAATAAAACGACGCGGCCCGATAACACGGCCACTTGCTGTTCCGTGGGACCTTTAAAAGCGCGTGATTCTCTATCCTTTTGGCAGATCTTCTCATATTCTCTCTCAAGTGGCGGATAGAGCAAACAGATAGAGTGCACGATACGATGCGGGCCATACGCCACTACATCCAAAATCGATGACGTGGCTCGGTCGATTCTTGTTTAAAAGAAAGAGAAAAAGAAAGAGAGAGAAAGAGAGAGAGAAAGAGAGAGAGAGAGAGAGAGAGAGAGAGAGAGAGAAAGAGAGATGTTCTATCCGGCGCCACTTCTGGATATCACTGTTCAACAGTACCGCCTTTCAGATAACAAACCTTGGCTCAAAAGCAACCGATAACACCTCGCGCCATTTCACAAATTTTTTAAGATCCGTCGTTTTATCCACGGTAAATTTCATCGAGCGATTACAGAATGCCGCCAAAGAATTTACGAGCGGACGCATAGATTTAGTACCGTGTGAAAAACATGCAAAACAGCTTCGTAAAAATGGATTGTAACGTTTATTTTTTTTTATGACTATAGGCTGCGTTCAGAAATTTTATCCGAGTGCACCTAGGTATTATCTTATCTTCTTGTTTAATAGTGAACAACAGAGTAAAATACACCTGCAGAAAAATACTGTATGCTGCAATAATTATTTGTTTCAAGTCCATATATTCGTAAATCTATCGTAAGTTCATCACAAGCATCAAATTTATTCAAAATATGTTTTAAATCCTAATAAATTTAATATTTTTTTTTATTAATTTTAAACTGAGATTATTAAATTAAAACAAATTCGATTTGCTGTTATATAAAGTCGTTTCTTCGGTCAATTTGATATAATATTAATTTTAATATTCTTTAAAAGAAAATTAATTTTTGTTTTGTACATAATAAATGCTTCTCCAATTTGTAATAAATGTATTTGTAATAAATGTATTTTAAGATTTCTATATTCTTTATTAAAGACAACTGTTATTTAAAAGGAAAAAAGTAAATTGTACACAATCACTTTTCTTAACAATAATATATTTTTTTGCTGAGTGCACCTGGATGAAATTTCTGAACGCGGCTCAGAATCTGCGATAATGAACGAGAATCATGTCGCATTCACCTTTTTCCACGCACTTGTTCACGCAGTCTCGCACTATCGATCCTTCGCTGACGTATTTCTGAAACAAATGAAAAAAATCGTTAGATCGACGTGAAACGACCGATAAAATGGCATTGAGCGCCAGTAATATATAACGGCGGAAAGCGACGAGTATTGATAAATGTCGTTGTGCAATTTGCGGCTCTTTTCTCGCACTACGCGCCACCGGAGCGGCGAATATTTTATCCGCGGTGAAATGATACACGCGTTCACGTGTCGCTCACACACATACGACCAATAAATCTCCACCAGATATCGAGTGAGAATCAGGGCGAACGTTTCATCTATCAATATTGTTTTGCGAGATTCCCCAAGGTGCTCTGTAGCCACGCGCTACAAAAAAAAGGGGGGGGGGCGGAAAAAAGACACGCCGTACAATTCGAAATTTTTTCGACGAAGAATGAAATATAACACTCACGTGTCCGCATCTATAACGAGAAAGGAAATGAACGATAGTACAATTGCATTATAAATGTGCGAAATATCTCGCAATGTGGTTCTTCGAACGATTTCATGCAGCAACTGATCGTGAGACTAAATTTCGAAAATTCCTACGTGTTTCGGATGCGGATTATTCTGATTTCTGCATCGCTGCAGAGTGATGTAGAGTGGTCATATACGAGGCGGAGTTACAGAACGATCAGGAACGACAAGTACGTGGCTATGATCCTTCAGCAGGCCCTGATTGGTCAAACGGAAGTTCCTCGAAGCGGAGTATGTCATGTAGCACTGGATGATCGATACTCAGCAATTATAACGCCCCGAGGATGTCGTACATATTAAACCTTCTAACTGTTTCCTCTCCCTCCCTCCTCTCCTCCCCCCCCCCTCTCTCTCTCTCTCTCTCTCTCTCTCTCTCTCTCTCTCTCTCTCTTTCTCATATATTTACCTCTTTGTATCCTCCCTCTAGTTATTAAACTCCTTTTGCTGATCAAGAATTTCGCAGTAATGAAACTCGCTATTTCTCTAAATTCTCTGATCGTTAAAATAATATGAGAATGAAAACATTGATTGTCCGAACTCTTCTTTCCGGAGCTTGGACAGTAATTTTTTATGTCTCGTTTGTTTCTTTGAACTCCCATCCGCAGAATCAATCAGTATTTCTCGCTTTATTACATCAGCTGTATTGTGAGTATATGGGCGAAAATAGTACAAAAGTATCCACCAATTATTAGCTTCATTTTGTAACGATGATCTTTTGAACATGTTTACTTGTCTGTATAAAATACGGATTTTTGGTGCCGCAGAAAATAGTGAGAATTTTTGTAAACTAGATCCAACGAATAATAAATTCTTAATGAAGTCGTTCACTGCAAAGAATTTACGAAACCGTACAACAACTTCGAAATAATGATGAACTTCATATCGCAATCATCAATATATTGCGATGACTACAAATGTAATGGATGCGGAATATTTTCGAAAAAAAGAAAGAAAAAATTAAACAATACAAGAAAAAGAAATTGATATTCAAATTTGTATGATCGCGATTGAAATATAATCACATTTAAGGAGAGGAAACATCACAAATGCATAATTGCAAAATAATGAGTGATATTTACCGAAGGAATTAACGAGAGTGAAAACCGCGGTAATAAATGTTAAAATCATGAAACTGTTTTAATTGCGAGTATTTCATTGTGCTAATTTTCAAGTAAGGATGGACAGAAATTATTTCGCACGTACGTTCCGCTGCGAGAGCCTGCGAGTGAATTCGCAATAGGTATAGATCGTCGATCGATTTTCATCACGCGAATTCCGCTCGCACGAGACAGACGTGACGGACTGTATATCGAAAAAACTTGTAGTTAGCACATAGAATTAATTTATCCTTTAACTGTTCTGATGAGCTAGTCTACTAAGAAATGCAAATATTACTCCCGAGGGATAGATTTATTCCTTAACGCCTCAATTTGACAATTTCTTGTCCTTAGCAGGGATTATTGTCGGGATATTTAATTAAATGGGGCAAATAATTAACAAAGAGAGTCTTATTTTATCACAGAAAAATTAGATTTATAATTTTTGACACATTTAAAAATCGCAATTGATTCGAGCAATTTTTACTTTCAAATCAGTATATGATGAACAAAACAAACGTGATTTACTTTTTTCTTTTTCTTTAACTTTCAGCTATATGTTTCTTTAATTAGAGTTTTCTTCAAATTATATTTGTTCAGTAACACCTCCATAGCTCACCAAGAAAAATTTATGGAATAAATTCGTCTCAGCGTTGGAAGAATCTCCATTTCTCCTCTCGTGAATATTTAATCTGGAGATGCAAGCAGAGCAGAAAAAAAATGAGAGAGAGAAACGAAAAAAATGTTAAATAACGGAAGCAGGCGACGTTATAACCCAAGACGAAATGCCTTCAGAAGAAAAATTCGCAAAGTATTTCTCAAGAATCATTTTTGTTGCTTTTTTGTACGCGATGGAAGTAAATACACTTGTGGTGTGGCGAAATACAACCGGATTGACTATGCGATATCAGTCTACTGCGTTTTTTTATCTTCACGCAATAAACTTTATCGACTCAAGTTTACAGCACAGATTTATGATTTTTTGATGCAAAACATTACAGCAACCACGAGAAATCTACCTGCTATTATGACTTCCAATCCTAAAAAATGAAGATCGTCGATCAATTTCCTTTATTCATTAACGATAGCATATCCTATGTTTAAAAGATTTAAAGGATAAGAGTAGAGAAATTGAATTAAATCTATAATCCAAAAGCTCTTCTTTTAACTCATCTATTTTATTAGATTGGTCAGAAAGTCTTTTCATATTTTTGCGTAAACCTTTTTGCAAAAATACGAAAAAGACTTTCTGACCAACCTGATTAAAATATCATAAAACACGCTTATTTAAGAATTTATTTAATACATCTTTGTTCCGGATTCTTAATTTCATATCAAATACTAAACTCGAGAGCAAAAGAGAGACAGACAGAGTAAATAAAATTTTTGAGTGTTAAGTTAATAACAGAAAAAACGTAAGCAATAAATGATTTGATCAATCATAATAGAAAATGTAAAATAATAGCAGGCAGTAGCGAAAAATGTTGATTTACTTATGACCTATTTTTAAATTTTTTTGTGTATTATTGTTTTTAATTATATTTTAGATTTGCTATTGCTTTCGTTATTAATCATATTAGCAATTTCGCAATAGTGCAGTTAACAAAAATCATAAATCACAATAGCGCTAGTGTAATTATATCTCTATTATAATCGATCGATTCGCTTACTGCTTACGTCTTTTATTGCTTTATGTTTTTTTTTGTGTGCCATAGTCTTTATCAACATTATAATTGACATAAAAAAAGAATATCAACAAGATACGACTTATAATCAAATATAGCTAACTCTTAACTATCCATACTTCTCGTATATCAGAAAAAAGCTGTTCTCGAGTCTCGAGTAAAGACGCGAGTAACGATACCTGAGAACCCCGGAAAGTTGCCTATCACTATTCCTTATCGCTTCCTACCGGCTTCAAGTCACAGCTTTAAGTGCTTCTCAGACACTTGAAAGGCGATCGCACCCGCTTTGCGTCGACGGCCGCTACTTGGAACCGGAAATTGAGAGTCGGCAATTGCATCGGTGGCTCGATAGAGAACGAAGAGGATGTAGCTGGAAAAGTTCGTCGGAGCATCCGGTTTGCGAGAATTGTTTTTCTGCTTATCTCGCGCTCGTCTCACGAACGAGTACGCCAACACGAAGCGTCATTTGACGAAAGGAAGAAATTCAATGGGAATAGGAATCGAATTTCTCGAAAATACTCACGAAAGCACCACAATTCATGTTACATTTCCATTTACGAGGAAATTACTATAGATAAAAAAGGCAGAGTTATATATGTATAATGAATTAAGATGTAACAAATTATTCATATATCTTTCTTTAGAAATTTTTTGCAGATTTTAAATATAGATAGAGCAAGATTCAAGAATAAAAATTAATTAATAAATAAGTAACACATTTCGAAGAAATGCGTTTTATGACGAGACTTTTAAGATTTTAGACTTTGATAGTTTTATAAAGCATCTATTTGTCATCAAAATTGGTCAAAATACGAGACTACATTTATAATTGAAATAGAAATTTTAAGAAATAGAATTTTAAGAAAAAAAAATTTTATATATTTTTCTCATAAAAAAATAAAAAAGAAATTAAGTTTGTGTCAAATTTATTAAAAAATAAGCACAAAACTAATACATGAAATATATATATCATAATTAATTTTTTTTTAATGATTCTTACTGAAACGTTACGAATGATAAATTTAATGGAAGCTATTAAAGCCATTGTACACTGATTTACTTTGATAAAAATAAAATGCAAATATTTCGAATTATAAAATACATATTTTACCTAATAATACAATAAAATATATTGAATATTTCAGGATTTAATTAATTTCTATGTATGTAAACATATCTTCTTATCTTTTATTTTGTGTATAACGGCTTTAATGTGCACCAATGCGCACTGAGTGCATCCAATCTAATTCGTTTTATATGTATTAATTCATATTAATTTTAAACGCGTTTTTCTCAAAAAGTTTATTTTCAATTAGATTTTTTTATACATATATGACTTTTATAACAATGGGAGTTATAAATCTGCTATTCTTCATCGAAGTGAATTGACGATGCGGATGTCTCTTAAACGTATAACTCCTGCAAATTTCGCTTCTCTCGAAAATACGAAGTAACTGAATAATAGACAAGGCTAACGACACGCGACAAGAATGCGAGTTACTTCGCACGAAGTAAGTGCGAGCACCGCCGTTGAAAATTTACTTATGGGATAAGGCGATAAGTAGCGGCGCATTTGTATCTTGGATAACGAGTTGAGTGCTCGCTTCGTTGGCGCAATTTATCGACTTCATCGATCTGAGCCATCATGCATCAGGCGACTTTCTTGCCGCTGTCGTCATTGTTTAGAAGTAACGATAAAACAATCCTTTTTTTACTCTATAATTAAATTTACATCATTCACGATGTTTACTCAGCACTTTAATTAATCTTGCATTATCGATCTGTTCTTCTTATTAAACATTCATCAACATTTGCGTATCAGTAAACGCAAAATAGATTCTATTATTCATTATATTTTCAGGCAATAATAAAATAATAAATTAAAATAATAAATTAAATTTATACAACGAAATTTAATCTTTTGATCTTATAAGCCTTTATTTTTTACATGTATAAATATATGTTGTATATGCACATATGTATTAGCACATATACATATATATAGAGTATATTTGAAATAACGTCCATTAATCGTATAATGCTATTCCTAATAAAAAACTAAGACGAAAAGTCCTCTATCATTTTGCAATTTTCGCAATATTTTTTTTAATTTTGCTCAATGAGCAAAATATCTATCGACAATAAAACTTTAACATATTTTTGAGAAATTTTAAAAAAATTTTCTTCAAAATATTTCACGGAAAGATATCTTAAACCTGTCTTGTACATCGATTTTATCCGTTTATTCAGCAATATTTAGAAATTAATATCTCGTTAACTAATTATTGTGAAAATTGCAAAATGGTAGAGGACTCTTCGACTTTTTATTAGGAATAATATTGTATGAGTTTTTTATTAGGAATAATATTGTATGATTAATGGGCGTTATTTCAATTATATCTTGTATGTTTTATATATATATATATATATAAAAGCTGTTATAAATTGGAGATGAAATGCTCTCCTATTATTTAAGTAATGGGATTAATTTTGTATTTCAGGAATTATTTTCATAAAACGCTGGTATTATTCGTTTTAGGCACGTTCGCAATTAATCCATCGTTTATAATCCTATATCAAATTTTCTTCTTTGTTATTTGCGACAACATTGTATTTTAAAACTTATTAATATATCAAAGCAAACAGACGTAACATGAGACTCGACCTATTTTGAAACTATTTATTAGAAAATTAGAAATCGCTCGCCTAACAACGCAGACATAACATGCATTGTTGTGCATATGTTACCAGGAATATTGTATTATATTCTTTTACCCAGGTTAGCGTTGAGGATTACATAACTCCTAAATAATAAATTATATTCAATTACGCGCGTTATGACATTTTAGGAGAATGATGATGCCGCCAACCACAAACGGAGCACTTCCTTCGCGGATGTGCCAAAACAATAAAGATGGTTTATCACCATCGTTGTTATTAGTATGGTCGCCATCACGACTACGTGACATAAACGACGAGTTACGACAGCTGTAGCGATCTAAAATTACCATGTAAACGGTTGGATACTGTACGTAAATGAATGCGAAAGACGTTTGCGTGGAATAATGAAACAAAAATATCTGGGTAATAGGATAGAATTTAATTTGATCTCAATTTTGCGTTAACGGCGAGACCTCGAAACGCACAAAAGGATGCATTTTTTAAATTATCACCGTAGGTCGGTAGGAAAATATTTTTTTTTAACATAGAACGCATAATTATTCATTTAATTTTGTTGAGCTATAATTTAAATTTACTGTGCAATCATATTGTAAATCAATATGATTAAAAAAAAATAATTTTTTAATACAAAAATTTAAAAGATCTTACATTTAATAAATAAATAGAAAATTCAAAGGGCGAATGAGAATCAATGTAAAAGCTTTTTTTTTTAAATAACGAGTATAATTACGACCACATAATTGTACAAAAATAAAAAATTTATTATATATATTTTCTTACGGATGAATACTTAATGAGAAAGCATTACATTACATTACATGTTTCGACTGCCGTTGACGCGGCAATCTTACATTTATAGACGAAATCATCAAATACCAAAGAAAAAATTTTTTTTAATAAAATGTAAAAAATAAATTTTCTTCATCTTGGATTAAATAGGTCCAAACAGATCAGGAGATCAATCATATAATTTTTTTCCTAGGATGGAAATGTGAAAAATGAAAATTTTTTATATATTTGTGTAGATACATACATGCACATATACAAAAAATACACTTTTCACGTTTCTGCTCTACAGAAAAAGTTACATGATCGATACCTAGGATTAAAATGTTATTTATTTGATAATTACGTATCGTCTATTTCTAATCAGAAACATCGATTCTTAAAATAACAAATAACGATTAGAAACTAATGAAACACGTGTGTCTCGAATTAGATAATAATTAGGGATGGAGAAACAGAAATCGAGGATAGAATTATCCACCGTGAAAGATGTAATAGGAGTTTGAGACAGCTTGGTAGACAGCTAGACAACGGAGGGGGGGGGGGGTTCGGGCTTAAGCAGTTTAGTTGTGCTGAAATCTTCATATATTGTATGACATAATACAGCATATTCAACAAATCTCTTGTCAGTTATATATGGATCAGAATATGAACAACAATATTAAGATACGTTTCGCGTAAAATTATCGAAATGAATTAATCGATATAATTTTGTTTGAATATCTGATTCTCAAAGGCAGAAAGGAATTATATAATAATGCACATAGAACATTTTCTATTCGTTCGCAGAAAAAGTGAAACATATTTACATCTCAATGAGCGTGCCTCTTAGCTCGAATCGAAGCGTTTGTTGTTTTTGGATTTCATAAAGAGCGTCACGACTGTGGAGTGGAAACACGATCGTAAAGAGTGTCGAATAAACTCAGAGAAAAATCCGTAAACGAGTATTCCGAAAAGGAAAAGGAAAAGAGCATTACAAATAAGAAAAGAAGCATTTTCTTCATCTGACATGCATAGGAGCATAAGAGAGAAGATTTGAGAAAGAAACAAACAGATAGATAAGAATAAGATAACACAGCTTGTCGCAGCAGACTCCGATTTTCTCTGACATGATGCCGTAAGCAGTATATAATGCGCCTCTAATAATAAAGATGTACACTTGCAGAAAGATGTATCTGTAATAATCAAATTCTGAGATCTCTCCTCAGGCATTATTTTTTTAATAATTAAATACATCCATCAATTTAGTAATTTCTATAAAATTTAATATAAATATATATTAATAGTAAAAATATCTATTACATGTAATATAAACAACTTATTATATAATATAAAATACCTATATAAAAACTATTATATAACTATTATACTACTATATAATTATTATATAATATAAAATACTTATAATATTTAAATAAAATTTTATTTAAATAAAAGAGAAATTCTATATTCAAAGCAGATCTTAGTGCTTAAATTTTAGTGCACTAAAATCATTTTCGGTCTTGAAACGAAATATTATGAGAAATATAATATAAAATTTATATTAAACCGACAAATGTACCTTGTTTAATTAAGAGCGCTATAAAAAAACTATCAGTTTCCTATAAAATCTCAAAGCGATTGCTCGCTCCTCCCGACAGATTTTGAAAGAATGAAAAATTGAGATGTGTCATGTATCACGCTTTTATATCTCGTAAATCGTGAATACCTGTATCATATTCTATCCATATTCCATCAGCCTGTCCATCAACTATCAACAGGATATCGCCTGCAAATGGGCACGCCCAACGTTAACGATGTGAATAACTAACTGACGAAAAAAAGATAAATAAAATCAATCGGCGATCCGAGACTAGCGAGATAAACGAATCCATTCGAACGATGCGGTGAAACGCGTGCGACGATGATATCAATCTAACGCGCAAGCCAATCGTTCCTTTTTTCGTGCCGTCATCGTTTCTTTTTTTTTCTCACCGCAACGGACGATAATGCGACCGCGTCAGAAACGCACGCCGAGCGTCGCGTCTCTATCCTCCGGGGATCGTTTATCTCGTTTTCGCGTGTGACACGCTATAAAGCAGGGAGAAGTGTACTCAACGATGAATGCTCGACTAAACGACGGCGTTCAGCGATTTGTCATCATGCCTCGTTTTTGACTCCCGTGCTTTCTCCCACCACTATACGCCCGAATCTCGTTCGCTAAATCACGTACGTGTAAGCCCGAATCAGATGACGCATGAAGATTGATAAGATTGAAGATTAAAGATAAAAATTTGACCAATTAGGATAAAGAAATTTTAGTTTTGATTAGTCAAATTTCAATCTTCCAATCTTCAATCTCAATCTTCAATGCGTAGTCTGAAAATTGCGAGTTAAGGACAAAAAAAAATTCAGCTAATCAAAATCAAATTAATATTAAAATTATCTGATTGGTCAAATTCTAATCTTCAATTTGCAATCCTCATCTCCAATGCACAGTATGACACAGATATAAGGCCAGTATCAAATTACACATTGAAGATTGAGGATTGCAAATTGAAAATTAGAATTTGATCAATCAGATAATTTTAATTATTTTAATCCCTTTGATTCTGATTAGCTGAATTTTTCTCCTCAACTCGCAATTTTCAATCTCCATTGCGTAGAGTGATACAGGCATAAGGCCAGTATCAGATTACGCATTGAAGATTGAAGTTTGATTGAAATGAAAATAAAGAAATGTTAGCTCCCTTTGTTTTAATTGATCAAATTTTAGTCTTTCAATCTTCAATCTTCAATGCATAGTCTGATCGATTTAATATTAGCGATTGGAGATTGTGTGTATGTTCGTTTTTCCGTTTTTTGACCAATCAGAAAGGATTTGCTGGTTAGCAACTTTTTTTTTTATTAATCAAGAAACCAAACGCGAATGTAGACGTAATCTTCAGTACCGGTATTACGACTTACGATCGACAATCGATCTTATTGATAAATTTAAGCGTCACCTTGTATCTACTTTCGTTACGACGTAAGGCACCCTTGGGGGTAATTATAGCGGCTTTGTAGTATTGGGAGCAATTACTGGAAACGAACGATGATGTTACGCGTCATGAGTCATCGCGAGACACCGTGAGCTTCGAGAACAATAATGTTGCTATCAAATCAAGCTTGTATATATTATGATGACATTAAATGATACATTAACGAATCGTTCCCTCGTGGAAACAGAATGATAAAGCGTTACAGCGCCCGACGGTGCTTTAGTTAATAACAGCCAGGCACTTGGAGGTTTGCTATGTTTATAAAGATAATATCGTTATTGTAATAGCAGCAAGTCGTTAACCACCTTATCCTTGCTTTCCACCTTATTCCGCGTTTTCTTTACAGGCAACAAGATGCAAGCAATTTTCTTTAAAAGGTGCGCACCGAACTGTGAAATTGCGATTCTGACGGGAAGAAAAGCGGCTATAATTGACGCGCTAACCGGCCAGGTTTATCACGTCGATAATACGATCCGCAGCAAAAACAGTGTTTGCTTACCGTATAATCTAATCTTAAATAACTTATTTACAGCTTCGAAAAACTGTCAGTTTTCAAAGGCTGGTATTTATAATTTTTATATTTAACTCTCTCCGCCAACAATACAAACCGCCAAAAACATAGATTTTAACTCTTCCGTCAGCCATAGGTGTCTTCACGAAAACAAATTTTTACATTTTTTTATTGTTTCGGATTGTAATGTATAAAATAAAAATTTGAAAAAATTTTGATATATTTGTCAAAGCTTTAATAACGAGTTTTCATCATAAAAGACGAATCGTATTTGTTTTTAGATTTATCTACCAAAATTTAATTAAAATATCGATATCTTAAAGATTCTAGTCGCAAGTGAAAGATTGAGATTCTTATGGATTTTCTATAATAAACCGTTAGTCAACTCATATCATACTAGTAAGTCAGAATTATAAGTCGTAAAGTCTTAGAAAACTCACATCCAGGATAAATCATTAGACTATTACACAAATCACAAATCACAATATTTCAACCAATCAGAAGGATGATGATTCTTAAGATAAATAACAACATACCATATATGTGACTAGTCAGATTAGTAACGTAATCTAAGTTTTAAATTGTAAGAAATGAAATTTGGCATTTTCACGCAGTCACTGATTACTGACTGATTATTGCCTTATAACACATTACTAACTCACACTTATAACTCGCTTATAACTCCTAATCTATTAACTAATTGTAGAATCTATTAACTAATTTATTGTAGAAAATCTATTAAGTACAATCTTGAGATGTCATAAGCTAATCATAGAACCGTCTTAAAACATTATAATATATATAATATCTTAAGATAATATATATAATGTCATGTATATGTAATGTAATTAATATATATATATAATGTCTTAAGACATTATAATATAATAGCTTTAGCTACATGTTTTAAGATACTAATTATTGAGATAAGGAGAAAATAAAAACATATATGTCCAGAAGGACAAAAATACAGAAAGTCTCTCAAAAGTCTTTCTTAAGGCAATCTTAAAATAAAAACAAACTATGTATATCGACCAGAATCTGTTTGATATGCAATATTTACAGGAGTCAATAT
Source organism: Atta colombica (assembly GCF_001594045.1). Classification (NCBI taxonomy): domain Eukaryota; kingdom Metazoa; phylum Arthropoda; class Insecta; order Hymenoptera; family Formicidae; genus Atta; species Atta colombica. Next base: position 1,214,800 of record NW_017259396.1, read on the forward strand.
TGAAGATTTTCCTGCGGATAAAATTATTCATTCGATGTCTCTGTATATGCTATCAATTACGATAAGTTAGACAATAGCGCAATAGCGAACGATATTAATGGATTTACGATTATTACATTGAGATACGGTTATCAGGTCGAAGCGTTGACGTCCACAACTAGCGGCTGATTTAATCGCGGGCGATTCTACTGTTCGTCGGCTGACCTCGACTGCCGTTACTACTGCGCTTCGCCTCATCACTCTTTACTCATCTGAATCAATTCTTTTCGTTCCATTATCTTTTATATATGCAAATTAAAAAGTATTTTATTTTATATATAATAAAACGAGACATTTTTTTAAAATTACGTATTTAAAAAAAATTGACTTTTATTATAATTATAATCAAAATCATATTAAATTTATTGGATAATATAATTAAAATTATATCCAACAATATAATAATATTTTTTTTGCCGTGTAAAAATTGGAAGATGAATAAGATCGCGATTCACACGTACACGACATTTGATATTTCATCCCAGTGTAAAATTAACATAAATTCACAATAGTAGAATGTAATATAGTTATATAATGTCTTTGTATGGATCTCTTTCACATTGTTCAAAAATACGCATAGAAGCCACTCTATTCAGCGATTCATAGTAACTTATAGGAGACATATTGCGATCATATGTACCTTAATGCATATAAAGCGCTACCGAAAAACTCAATACGATAAAGGGAAGGCCACGATACGCCTGGTGCCATATGATAAGCAATTTTAAAGTGGTTCGTGGTGCATTATTTCGAGGATTTGCGTTCGCAATATCGTTGCAACAAACGCATGATTGCGCGGAATCGCGCTATTTCAAATATATTCCGCAATGCAAATGCAACAAAGTTTTAATAAATACACGCTTTAAAAAATGTAATAATTAGTTTAAAAATGTTAAAAAGGTAAAAATATAACTTTTAATCGATCACAAAAAACCGTAAACATAATAAAAATAGATTGCGCATTCCTATATAAAATTATCTTTATCGATTTAGAAAAAGTGAGATAGCTTGAATCATCTCTCTCTCTCTCTCTCTCTCTCTCTCTCTCTCTCTCTCTCCTTTTCTCTCTATCTCTCTCAAGTATTAGTTGAAGAGAGATGTTGATATGATTCAATTCTTTCTAAACAGAGCACAGATATTAAGATCAGGAAATGCACAGTCTACACTTATTACATCTATAATCAAATGAAATCGAATTGTTCTTCTCAAAAGAATAGCAGACTGATACGTGTATTTCTGTCTCCGTTGAAATAATACGGAGTATTATAAACTCATTTTGTGATTTCTTTTTCTTTTGGTGCGAAACAGCTACATAATGTTCTGTTTTTGACGAGAAAGTTGTATTGTCGATTCGCGAAAATGTGAATTTTTGCAATGGTATTTGTTTGCTTCAGCTGAAACAGTTAAGTCTCTCCTAGTTTTTCGCAAGTTTTTGGTGGACTTACATTTTTCCGTTTTCCGCGAAGTTGACGGTAATACTTTGTCGCCGATTTCCTCTGGGACTTTGAGTTTTATGTACATTTTCCCACCAACTGATGCTCAATTTGAAGATATCGCAAATTGTATCGCGCAAAAATCATTCGTTTTATTACCTATATTTCTTTCACATATACAGTCTATAAAGTCAGTCAAGAAGTTTTCTGAAGACTGCAAATTTAATATTATCAGATCGCTCATGTTGTACGGCGAACTTTCTAAATCGCTTTTGACATAAAATCAAACAATGTTACGATTATTTCTGCATAAATATATATATAT
>NW_017259396.1:1217194-1239479 GCF_001594045.1 Atta colombica
TATATATATATATATATAAAATAATGTTATTAAAAGTTTCCGTAGAAAATAATTTCTTAACGTTACGATAAAATCGGACTTTAATATTTCAACAATTGCTTTATTCACTTATTTCCGAATTTACATACTTATTCTCGTTATTATCAATACATGAACTTATAATAATTTTGTAACAATATACATTAAGGTAATATTACATAATACGAAATTGCAGAAAATCTGATTGATATTACTTTCATGATTTCAATGTCTTGACAAAATATTAAATTTTATCATACAGTTACATTTTAAAATTGACACTAACAAGAGTTTATGAATTATTAATATTAATGTACAATTAATTAACAAGCTGTAGACGTGATTCCCGTTAAACCGTGAAATGCGCCGGTTGGTAAACGAATTTCATTTTTGTCTATATTCCGCTTGAAATTGGACATCCATCGGGACAGTTGCTAATGGACGTATAATTTTGTCGCTGCAGAGACAGAAAAATTGCCTTCAGCAGAGAAAGAAAAATTGCCACTAGCAGAAGGCAAAGACATTTAAATATTCAGAAGTCAGTGACAGTCTTGAATACTTAGATGAACGATATTTTCATGACAAACGAAATTTTTTTTTTATGAGATAAAAAATTGCTATCAACATAAAAAACGAGGACGTTTTGTTCAATGAAAAGAATAATTAATAATAATTGAACATAGAAGTCAAGTTCTGATAAATAGATGAATGTTTATGTTCGACGTATTGATTTGTCATCTATTATTTATGTTATTATTTATATATTATTCATAATTTTTATTATAAGTACAGATAATATTGATTGTTATTGCTCTGTTGATTTAAAATTTTTTGTGCTTCATATGAACTAATTGACAAATTACTAATAGCAATTTTAATTGTTACGCGTAAATAATTTCTAGCGAAATTTTATAATAAAAATTTGAATAATTTATTAATAACTGTATTTAAAAAGAAATTATTAAATCTGAATTTATAAAGCGATATCAATTTTCATTTTGATAAAAAAAATGATAATTAGAAATTTATATAGGTATATATCATTAGCGTAGAAAGAGAAAAAATAGTAATTAAATTTTAGTTAAAGTTTATAGGACGTCCAAGCTATATGTAAGTACGATCGATCTTTCGAAAAATAACTTGTTGTTAGTATGCAAAAACGAGATAGGAAGAGAATTTTCATCAAAACGAAATAAAACTGATAACTAGTTCATCCGACATTATTTTCTACTTTAACATAATGGACTGACAACCTCCTTTTATTCTTATGAAACAACAGCATTGGAATGAGAATGATTTTTTGCGCAGAAACGATCTATCCTAGAAGTGCTATAGTGAAGCAGCTATTAATATTGTCGTGACTCTGCTAATTTCCTGCCGTATCCGTTTCTCACCCTACATTAACCACATTCCTTTATGATGCTTGGCAATGTAGATTTCCCTTTTAGGAGGAGAAAATAAGCAAGAATAAAGAAACATGATGCCAAAAGAAGTTTGAGCTTTTTCGCAATCTTGTGATATTCCGAATCTTTGAAAAGATCGAAATAATGCATTTTTCTTATAACGAATAATTATCAAGAAGTGTCAACTTCAGTGAAACTGTTGAGCAAATTCAGTTATAATTGCGTTTTAAGTCTGTATCACTCCCTTCATATATCACTTCTTTACATTCCAAAATAAAAAACTTTCCCTACGTTTAGTTAATGACACTTAACTAGCAAATTATTAATTTTCTCAACCGACTCGTGCTATGTCACATGATAAAAGATATACCAGATAAAGAGTCGTCAAGACATATCTTTAACTTATGAACCTCTCGATGTGTATGTATGTAGTATGTATAAAGCTGTAAGCTTTCCTTCGAGCATTCATTGCTTCATTTGATTTTTTCCCTTTTCTTTAAAAAGTTTCTTTTCTTTCTGAATAGTCTTCAACATCTTTTGTGCATTCAGTGACCTTTCGCAGCATTTGTCAGAGTGGAAACACGCCCGCGCCGTATTTTACTTAACTTTAAACTTGTTAGAACAACAAGCTATTGACGAGGACTCTGCCAAGAACTGTGAAACATAGATGTTTAATTCTCTGATTTCTTCTTATCGGTGCTGTTCCATAACCGATAATTAACAGAAATATATGAAATCTGATTTTCTCCTTTTTGCATTTTGAAATATTGTATTTTATTTAATCGTATTTTCCTGTTTTAAATTATGGATAATTAATAAGTCAATAATCAAAAGCTGACATCTACTATTTTAAAAACTTGCTCGCGTATGCGCGTTGTTAAACCTTATTTAAATTTTATATTTAGGTCTAATTAAATTTTATAGTCTTCCATATTTTACATGTAATATTCATTTCGTTCTTCATTCCCATATCTGTATAAACTCTTCATTATTTACAGATTAAATTTTTCGCCTTGATTAAAGACAGTGATCGATTTCGTAAATTATTATTCCGTATCTTATTACAATAGATTGCAAACGATATTAATGATTTAGGTTGAATTTTCGGGAGCGAGAATGTGATATTCGACGCAAACAGCAAAGGAATAATGCACAGCAAAGATCTTTTGAAATATCACTGCGAGATACCGACTCACGTTCCTTGATATTTTATCTGGTTCTGGTATCCAGTAATGCATCTGCGGATTTCCAAGTATGCTTTGATACTACACCAACCATGATACTCTTATGACGGTTTGTTGCTAATTGCACAATAGAATTTTTCCATCAAATAAACAATAATTATTGCATAATTTCTATTGTAATGTCGTGTCCGCGTTTTAAAAATTTAACGCGCAATGAGTGATATAAAGAATATATATTATAAAGTATAATAGAACAGACACAAAATTTTATATAATCAGTGTCAGTTTGACGCATACAGTTCCTAAATATGCAAATATATACACAGAAATATATTATCACTCTAAAAAAATAGCGGTGTCTATATAATTTTATTCTCATTGTGTTGATGTTAATATTAATATATAATAATGTGGATTTAACATCATGGCTTATTACCAATATGGTATAAATTTTAAACCTCTAATATTTATATTGACACCATCATAGTGTGGATTTAAAATCCATGTTTTAAATCTACATCATATTGGTGTTAATAAAATATTAACACAGTGAAAATTATATGAACACCACATAGTGTTAAATACGCACTGTAATTTTTTAGAGTGTGTGTGTGTATATATTCATATATTTATTAAACACTAAGACCATCTTTGACCGAAAATAGCTTTCTTCTTTCTTATTTATGTTTATACATTTCTTGGTCTATTTTACTTAATATTGAAATATTAAATAAAATATTGAAATATTATATAAAATATTTTATCACCTATGAAAGATCGCGCACGTCTTTATTCAAAGTATAACATCTAATAAACGGGAAGAATCTTCCGTCTCACTGATATCGCATGTAACTGTATTACTTAATTAATAATAGAAATGTCAAACGAGGAATAAATCGACTTAGCTAAGATAGTTAAAGCCTTGGACGACGTTCAGAGCCAAGTTATCTCAATTGTAAAGCCGGCATAAATATTCAAAACTTCAAAATGTCGATGAAACACTTAAGCTCCTAAGATAAGATTGCGTTTCAATAGCACTTAACGGTGTGACAGCGGCAATTATGAACAATCGATTGTCGTGGAACGAAGCGAGGACAACCCGTGACTATCTGTGAAACAAGAGTATTGTTTTACAACGTAGCTTCACCTTCATGCCCCCGACACGAAGTGTTAAATAGAGCACATCGTTTTAATCAAATGTTTGATCAGTGGATTTACAATCAAACGGCGAGGAGCGTGAGTCGAATCGAGTACCACATTCGTTCCATTTGCCTATCCCATCGAATATACGGCGACATCTCGGGCACGTCGGTTGGGAAACGTTGCGCTGTCGGATTAATTTACGTTAAATCGAGATTGATGATCCCATGCTTGACGCTTAACATTAAAAGAAAACGCGTAATTTAAATTATTTTATTGACATCTGTTTCAATTATTCTTGTTAATTAAAAACACTAACCTTATAAGTTAAGTTTATTTCGTAGTTTATTTTGTAGTTTACGATTCGCGAAAAACGAGGTTATTAATTTTAACCGTTACATCTCAGATAGTAAATCGTTATTTTGTTATCTTTTTGACGTCATTTTGACGTCATCTTGCTACCAGGGACGTTTGATAATTTTTTCCGGGACGTTAGAATTAACGTTCTCTCTTAGCAAGAAAATAATCTTCATTAAAATCAAAGGATATATCTCAAAATTTCAATTTAGGTACTTCCACAATATTGTAAAACTTGTTATGACTTTTGTTACGACTTTGGTCATAATTAAAATTAACACATAATTAATATTTGATTGTAATTAACAACAAAATCTAAATTAATTTAATATGTCAAAGATTCGATTTCTAAATATTTATTGAATTTCAGAGTATATTATTTTCCAAAGTAGAAATAAATTTAATGTGCGCAATGTAATTTTCAAAAATTTGTTTAACCCTTAGATAAATATATTTAAGAACGTTATATAATATAATAGCTTAAGTTGATCATTTAAAGTAGATATCAGAGATGCCATGTCCTATAAATTCTTTTATAAATATAAGAGAAGAATAATTGAATTTTAAAGTTGCACGTCTATTCTCATCTAAACGAGAGCATTCAAAAATGTCGAAGCATTTCTAAGTATCAATATTTTACTTCACTCAATGTATCGGCTGACATAAGACATATGCTTTTCGAAGACAGAATCGACGCGTTTCCTTTTCAAGATATTGTCCCAGTAAAAGTGCCTTCGTATCCCAATACTTCGAAGTCCTACTCACAAAATGAAAGAAGCTTCTGCAATCGCGTTCTGCATTCATGCAGAATAGTAGATTGGAATATTTTTCGAGGATTCATTTTCATTTTCTCGAAATTTAGTCAAATTACAAAAAATACAAAAGGTGTTCTTAAAAATTTTTTTAAAGAAAACTATTTATTCAAACATTTTTTCTAAACATAAAAAATATACACATGCAAATATCTACATTTTATAAATATCTTCGTATTTTTGCATTTTATTGGACTTCTCCTACTTGTTTTCAATTAATAATGATTCGCGGCGACATAGATAATTTGTGAAAACTCTCATTTCCGTTCTATATGTAGATCCGAAATAAAAAAATCAAGATTCGTTTCACTTATCAAACATTTTTTATGAATCACTAAAACGCCTTAAAATATGAAAGGAACAAAATGATGATCTATAAAAATAGTATGAATTTTTAATAAAAGTCGATACTTTTATTTTGACAGGCCGTCTTTTTGTTATTTTCGCATTTTTAATGATTTAACATAAAAAACGATATTTAATGAGTAAAATAAACCTTGATTTTTTTTTATTTTAATTCTGGTAAAATGGTAATGAGAGATTTCATACATTAACCATGTCGCTGCAAATCATCATTAATTGAATCATAATAACGAGAGCTTAATATAGACGCAAAAATTCAGAGATTATGAAATATCTATAATATTTTTTACGTATAAAAAATTAAAAATATTTGAATAAATAGTTTTCTTTACAAAACAATTCCTTGAAAAAAACATCTTATTTTTAAGATTCTTAAACCAGAATCTCACCTTAAACGATACAACTATTTCGGTGACAGAAAGCTATGTATGTAGTGTCGTCGTGATTGACAAATGGATTTCACTTTAGATTACATGTTTCATTTTTGACATAACTACATTGACTGGAATAGCGAACGCTCACTTATAAGTTCAAAAGTCTGTCTCTTTCACTCTCTTTCTCTCTGTTCAGACTTATCGTCTGTTTTTGCAACTGACAGACAAACACATTACTCAGCGAACTACACGAACGCGTCCACGCGTGTATGCAGCTAGACCTTTCATTTTATGACGTGGAACCGGCGTCTGATAAAGTGCGCACTCCCACTTTATATATGTACCTACCAGGCTTTTATTAACCCTTTCTCGTAAAATTTTTATTTCTCCAGCTATGCAACTCGCGCAATGAGAGAACGTTTGAAAGCTATTGATTTTTCGCTCACCAATAATTTCATTTTCTGTTTACATATCGACATTTCAGTAACGTGATCGGAAAATCGAATCATAATTTTTAAAAACGTTATACTATATTGAAATAAAATACTGTACAAATTGAGATATAAATCTTATCTTTATTTATCTAATTCTAGGACCAAATCGATGATACATATACTGAGAAAAATCTCTGAAAATGGACGAATTAAAATTTTCTGCTTAAATCTATTCACTCTAAAATAGTGCTGGGATTTAGTTTCATATTTCGGATTTTTATTTAGGCTGGGTTGGTTAAGTAACGTGGGTTGGGCAAAAACTAAGCTAAAAATCGGATGAAATGTGCAATTAAATCCCAGCACTAAAAAATATCGATGTGAAAACTATGAGCTCCTATAGACGAGCGACTTTGTACGGAGCTATTTTTTGGCGCTACAGAAAAGTGTCGCGAATATGTTCACATGAGTCAATTCGTGACGCGACAAGAAATGGATGCATTCAGATGGGTGAATTCGTAGCATGATTAACGCATTCGCAGCGCTCTTCTGTCATGTCACGAATTAACCCATATGAACATATTCGCGACATTTTTCTATAACGCCAGAAAATAGCTTCGTATGAACAGATCGACGCTACAAAATCGCTCGTCTGCAGGAGCCCTATATATGGATACGTTCCACTTAACGCAATGCTCGCGAATATCATTTCTCTGTTATCATCAAATATTAAACAAGAATGAAATGATGCATGCGAGTGCTGCGAACGTTAAATGGAACGCACCCTGTTCGCGGTGTCTATATAATTCTTATCATGTCAGTGTTGCTATTACTACCAACATGTATTTATAATCCCTGCTATTTATATTAACATCATTACAATATAAGAATTGTGTCTAACACTTTAATCTATATAAAAAGTGTTAATGTTTAACACTTTTCTTTACACAGATATTTTTTAGGGTGTTATAATTATAATTAAGATAATCAGATATTCAATTATGACCGATATGATCACCGATATAATGACCGATATGATCAGAATTCTACTAGTTCGTTTTTAACAAAAAAATTTTTTTATTGCAAGTATTATCTTATTTTAGTTCAGAAATTTTTTCCCTTTAGGACGCAATATTTCAGCGGTTTATTTTATTGTTTAAGAGATTCAAAATTAATTACAGTAAGTTAGTAAAGTTGGGAACAGATGAAGCCCGATAAAATAATTTGCTCATTTTGAAACATCACGTTGCAGCGTTCTTGTTCCCCGAACAAAATTGTTTTCATCGAAAAAGAGAAGACGAGCCGCATTAAAATGTCGAAAGTGTCTCGACGTCTTCGCGATTTCATCATCGCCGCGGCAAAGTATCATTTCTGTGGCGGTTAAAATGCATCGAAGCGCATCACAGATAAGCAGCGCACCGATGGCACCGACAACTTTTTAGAATGTCCTTCCCGAGACGGAAAGTGTAAATATTATGCGTGGATATTATTTTGACTTACATATATGTGCGCAAACGCGTTTATAAATGCGCAAAAGTAGACTGCACATCCGCCATAAAATAAAGGGAATGTTTTATGTATAAGATGTCGTCGCGGGGATGAAAGGCGAAACATCATCGGAAGGAAGGAAGCGCAACAGAAGTTGAGAAAGCGGCATCGCGTCCGAGGAAAATGAACTCGACGGAGCGCGAAACCGCAAAAAAGCGGAAAAGTCGGATGGGATTTTCGGATGGGATGTCGGCGAGTTATACAGAATAAATGTGAACTTTTTTTTTTAAAAACAATAGTGTAACTGTGACATAGAGTACTCTTAATCAATAGTCATATTTTAATAGGCTTTTCTTATTATCTTTAATATCTATCTATACAATTAAGTATTATTTTGTAGATTTAAAGAATTAAATATTATTTTTTAGAGAGATCTTTATTTTAAATTTAAAAAGGAAATTTATAAATGGCTAATGAAAAGGAAAAGGAAAAAGAGAGAAAGAAGAAGCAGACTTAAAACTTTGAATCTATTTTACAAAACATTATGTGCTATCGTTACAATGTAAAGTATTTAAAAGCTGTAGAAAAACAAACTCTAAAAATGATTAGGAGAAAAAGAAAAAATAATAAATACTATATAATATAATATAATTCTCTACTTCGGATATTACTTTCTGAATTTTAAGATTAAAATAAGAATTCTATATTTTTCTCCTCAATGTATCCTACTTTTATTTCAGGGTCTCACCGCATTGGTTTTCAAAAAGAACCATCTCTCTGTTAAGTTATTGAAAATAGACAAACGGATATTCAAGGATATTCTAATTCAAAGCACTCTGCCGTTCGAATGCAGATGCAACTGAAGGTATTTTCTTTATTTTGTAAGTAAAGAAATTCGACGTATTGAGTGCCAAAGCACTTTTACTCTCACAATATCTGAGTTGCTCATCGATTCTATCTTCAAAAAATCTTATATCTGAGCTGACATTCTTAAATGAATAGAATTGAAATATAGATTCTCGAGAATATCGATATTTTTCAATGTTTTTATTTTGTAAATATAAAACTTTAATATTCAGTTATTCGTAACTTTGTAGAAATACACATTTATAAGATATAGAATCTGATATCTTTAAATTGATTGATAATTAACGTTGTCGAATATGTTAATCTAAGAAAAGTCAAACTTTTTGAGAGTTGCAGGGACACACACACACACGCACACACACACACACATACAGACGCTTACATTTATTCATTCCCTTACAAATTTTACAAATTTAAAACCAACTTGACTTCAACCTGCGGTTTTAGCCAAAGTGCGACACGAATAATTTATGTTTCATGTATCGTCCCTCATATTTCATACTGTGAAGGACGAAGTGCAAGGGATTTTTCTCTCTCTCTCTCCTCTTATCCCTCTACTACTTTTTCTAATACCAGTAGGTTCAAACCCACGATTTACAGCTGTTGTACTCTCGCGTATCATTTCTGTCATGATTGTTGCCCGCATACATTTCGGCTGCGAACCGATCGAACAGACAGATCGCGTAATTTACAACTTAATATTTACGCGACTATCGTATGTAGCAAGGACTACATTTATTATTGGCCGAAGAGTAATCAGGAACGGGCATTAAGTTTATGTATTATGTCTGACCACATTACATTCGTCATTACGAACCGATCGCGTTTTTATTACATCCAGATTACGTACAATTTTCATACGTGAATGATTTTATTATACCATACGTAAAACTCTTCTATGTTGTTGACGAATTATTGCGAACAATCAAGATAAATGTAGTTAGTGGATAGTTAATGGACATGACTCAATTATTGGATGAAATGATAAGAATTTTAAATATTAAGCTTTTAATGATAGGTAGACTTTATACTGAAAAAAATAGATTGGATTAATTGGAATTCTGGTTGAAAATGGACAAATCAGAATTTTTTAGTTAAATCTATTAAAATTCTAGTCGAAATAACTGAATTAAATTCTGATTGATATCAGAATTTTTTGTCCATTTTCAATCAGATATTTTTTTAGTGTAAATAAATTCATTGTTTAAAAATTTATAAGGCGAATTTATTTTATAGCCATCGAAAAAGGAGTGTTTAATTTTAAGATATTAATATGTTTTGTTCAATAATTGGGTTATGTCCACTAACTTTCTGATACATTTACTTTACCTTCTCTATTTGAGAGGATGTGCAAATTTTATCTCTTTGTCGTTTACAATGTTCATGCAACCATCATGCGCTTTTTGGTTTCTTTCTTTCGGTCGTCCTATTTCAGCAATTCCTTAGGAAACTGAATAATGAGCGAGCAAGCATTCAATTTAGCGAGGAATACCACCGGCAACGACGTAAGGATGCACTGTGTTGTTAGATTAATGGCGCCATTGGGCGCGTAAGCGGACGAAAAGGTTGCCAAAGTTCTATTTATTCTGAACGGAATTTTGTTGCTACATGTGTGAAGTTGCGGAGAAAAAGTTACGAGGTCTGTAAATGCCGCTTTCGCGAAACGTCGGTTAATTTTAGCTCCAGTTCCGAAAACGGAGAATCAGTTAAACTAAGGTTAAAGTTAACCGACATTGATAAAACTCGCTCTGATGAAACCAAAATAAAATTCCTATGTGGTGTGTATGACATCTCATAATCCAGGATATATTTCTCCGGCATTAAAGAGACTGTTTCGTGGAATTTTGCAGGGGATGATTTATGTGCAATCTGAAAAAGCTTCTATAAACAAACGACCATGTTGTACGCACATGCACAGCTGTTGGCACTCATATAATGTTAAATTATATGGTACTTGCGCCAATATGATCGGTAACGGCTGTGATTTGAACAATGGCGTACCCAGCGCGGAGGAAAACGAATTTGATCGTTTTCACCCTACATGACATTATATTCTGTACCGTTCATTCTATCCTATAACATGGACGCAGAAATATTAGGTTATCTGTTCCTCCACGGCAGTGATTTTTCCAAGCAAACGACAATTTCGGCCGATTCAAAAATCATAAATTCCGGCCGCACCGTCGCCGATCGAGGACCACCAACGAGGAGACGATATATCACGAGTCAAGAGGAGATCGATGCCATCGACGGTGGATGATACCACGTTCTTCCTCCTTCACCAGGCGATACGACGTAGAAGAAGCACCGCCCGTTTTCGCGGTGCAAACGAGCCGAGCGAGAAAAAAATGGGAGTTGCGAACTACCACGGAGAAAATCAAACAAAGTGCTCGCCAACGAAGGAAAAATAAAGTTGAAAGCGAGAATAGATAGAGGTAAAAATCGAAGGCACCGCTGCAAACAACGGCACGAGCCAAAAATATCGTGCAAACGAGTTTCTTCCGTGCAAGAACGCTCGTTTGGGATTTAGCATGTTGAGAAGACTTTTCGGATCAATTCTCTTTCAGACGCAAAATAGATAAATTAGATTTGACTTGTAATAATATTTTCGTTTGTCGCGATCTATTCGTAATGCCGGCTATTGCGCTATAGAAAAAGTGCATATAAATGCGTTGCATAGAAATTATATGCAAACAAGTTGCTTGCACTTTCGAGTTCCTTTTTTAACGAATGATTTATGGTTTCGTTCTTTCTTCTCTTCAAAGAAACGTATCAGAGATATCATCGCAACGGGCAAAAAATTAAAATCGATTGCGGCATGAATCGCAATTAAATCGGCAGAGGTTGAATTATAGGTATACGTATGCGTATAGATGCGTCTGTGTGCAATTCTGCCTGTCATCTCGCCGCGCGCCCCGTCACGTTCAATGCAGTTTAAGCGCGCAAACTGTTACATACTTCCGCACAGCGATTTATTGGCTCGAAAACGGCAGGCCGAATTGTTTCCTTTTTTTTAAACTCTTTTTTTCGCGATAAAAACGCCAGCACAGAGGCGTGTTATGAAAATCCGATGCGGCAAGCGCTGCGGTGGTAGTTGCTCAATTATCGCAGTAAAGTTTCAACCCTTTGCGTCAGAAACATTTACTAAATTGGATACTTTCTCATTACGTTATTTGTTGAATACAAGTATATTAATATATTATTAATTTAATCATTTATAACAATAATTAACTTTCAATTATATTTTCTATTTCAAAGAGAGAGAGAGAGAGAGAGAGAGAGAGAGAGAGAGAGAGAGAGAGAGAAATGTGAAGCTTTTAGTCATATTTAACGTAAAGCAGAATGTAATTATGCTTGTCTATAATACGTTGTAATTATTCCCAATTTGCTTCTCAAAGCTTACGTCACGTGTCGATTATATTACTCGGGGACTTGCTGATGCACAAAATTGTGGGCAGCGAGCCATAGCGAGCCATGACTGAATCACGTTTAATGAAGCGAGTAAAAAACTCGAAAGGGATAGAAGGCATAAAAAGCGGCAATTTAGTATTAACAATGCAACAAAAGTTACATTTCCGTTATTCAAAACTGAATTTCGAAAAAAATTTGTATTTGAAAAATAATCGCTAAAACTTCGCGAAACTCAATTATCGTCATTTTTTCGAATACTTTATTTATAATATTCAAATACTTCGATTTGTTAAATCCAGAATTTGAATAAGACGTTGCACCAATGTAAGATTAACTTTAATTTATTCTTTATCTTTTTCTAATGCTCGTTTCTAGCAATGTAATTTAATTTTAATTCAACTAATTCTTCATTTTTTCTAATTCTAAGAATTAAAAAAAGATGAAGAGAAAATTAAACCAAGATTAAAGTTAATTTATATTGTAAAAAGGAGCATAATTTTAAGAATTTTAAAATAAACGGTAAGTTAAATCGAAATTAAAATTTATTTTACATTAATTGATAAAACCGGGCCTCCATTTCTATCAATATACATAGATTAATTTTAATCTCAGTTTAAATTGCTTTTTATTTTCTTATATATAGTTCTAAAAATTAAAAAGAAATAAAGAGTAAATGAACTCAAGATTAAATTTTATATTGATAAAAATGAGTCTAATATCCGTTTCTATCAATGTAGATTAACTTTAATCTTAGTTCAACCTACTCTTCATCTTTTTCTAATTCTTAGAACTAGATCCAGTTTCTACCAGATTAGAATAAAGTAAAGTAAAGTCTACTTTAATAGAAACCAGTATAAGAGTCTTTTTAATCAATCTCCGGTTAAACAAATTGACAAATTGTTAATTCGCAGTAGTGCCATTTACCTTAGAAAAGGAAAAGAAAGATAAGATATAACAAGCAACAAAGATTAGTGAAAGAAATCTTAAAGATTGCCATGAGAGATATGCCAATATATTAGATTTGTTCGCACTCGCACTTTTTGCATTCAGGATATTTCTGAAGTTCCTTTTTTTTCAGCGCTCGAATATATATATATATATATATATATGGTATTTATTTTGTTTGCTTTAAATGCATTTCTCAGAATTTCGCAACGCGCATAAATCTATTAGCATGCGATGTCAATGGTGCTCGCGATTGAGTCGAGGCCATCGAGTCGAGAGATTCGTAAGAAATGATCACGTGAGATGATGAATCGCGAGAAGAACGGCATTTTAAGAAAAAAACTCCTCCACTACTCCATTTTCCAGCGAGGCAATCGCGGTTCGAAAAAAACTGGCCCATGTCCGATCTCGCGGAACTCCTGACCGTGCACGTCAGCTGCAGTGCATGCCCCGTTTCGAACGTCTATCGATTTATCATTCTGACCTTTGTCGTGATCTTATATGGAAAAAGAATGGCATATAAATGAAAGATGACACAAAAAGACATTTCAGTTTAGTATTTTGAACACGAGATTGAATAGCAATGTTGATTCAAAAATATTGGAAAATTTGGAAATACTTCCAAATTCCGTATGCTTCTAAGTATTTAATTCAGCGCTGAACTTAAATTATAATAGCTGATTATTCTTCCGCTTTGAAATCTATTAAGCAAATCAATTACTAATTCTATTACCGAAATATTAATATGCTTCCACAATGATGTACACAACATTAAAGTAGAAATCCAATGATTCATCGTCGAAGCTATAAGTCTCAGTTCAACATTGATTAAAATCTTGCGATTTTCAAGAGAGTTATGTACAAAGAAATATAAGTGCTACCCTTCTCTTTCTCTTTAATTTTCTTTAATGAGAAAGCTCGATACGCAAACCGCCTGACGAAATCCACAAATAAGAGCTAATCAGAAATCAACGATAAAGCTTTGAATGTTCGAGAGTATCCCAAAAGAAATTGTTTATTCAAGAATAACAGGATTGACTCTCTCTTTGCGAAGAATCGAAATATTTTCAAACAGAAATCTCGGTAGTTTAGATCTAAGGTAATATTTCTACAACAGCACTATTCGGCGACTTAATTGAACAGTATGAAGATACTATTATATAAATTAATAATTCAGCACGTACACGTATCGTTGACAGAAAAATCTTTCGAAATTTTTCACGGAGCATAACAATTAATTTCGCAAACTATTTAAAAAAAAAATAATGGATATGATTTTTCCCATTTTCGTAAATTTTGAACGTTTATACAAATTCATCAGAAAGAAATGCAATGCTCGGCATTTACCAACCCTGCTCTATTACGCCTATACGAAAATCCAGCAATTATGAAAACGATCACGCTTCCCGTGATAAAGAAGATTTGTGAAAACAATCATGACTTTTAACAATCATGATTTTTAACAATCATGACTTACTCTACTAAGGGGGATCACTAGTTATCGAGCGATTCCTATTCATTTCTTTGCGTCTTTCAGTAATTATACTACATTTTATTATTTTCCAAAAAATGAAGTGCCAATATTTATTCTAGAAAGTTGAAAATATATTGGTGAATTTTTAGAGATTTTTTTTTAATCATTCTGAAGGATAGGTGAAAAAAACGGATTCCCTCGTTAGTATGGATGAAGCACCAAATTGTACCTAGTAGGGTAAGAATTAAATCAGAGACATCATAAATTCATCTTGAGATTTTTTTGCGATCTTTCTCTGACGCTTCTAATCAAAGACAAAAAGAGATAATGCTTTTATATTATAATGTCGTCGAGAACGAGAAATTTCTTAACGCAACTTTCTGTTAACTTTGTATCGTTCGTTTCATTCGATCCCGCGATTTTCGCCGGTCGACGAATATTAAGCTTTCGCACCTTCAAATTGAAACCATACACCACCGCTATCCAATCTCTATGCAGATGCGAGACGAACATGTCGGATAATGCACGAGAAAAAAAAGTGTGCTATCGCACGGCAGATAAAGAGAGCCATCCGATTTCGGTGGCAAAATCATTCAGTGAATTCCTATATTCTTCCTCACATTTTCGGTACCCTCAAATTTATCTGTGGTACTTTCGTCAATGCTCTGGGGCGTGAGTATCTTTGAAACAGAAAATCCAAATAAAATAGAAATATTGTTGCGAACTCTTCTGCAGGAAGAATGTCGCACGATGGTAGAACTGCTGACTCTTTTAGATTGTTCTATCAACGAAACAAATCGAATGCGGGGCACTTGTATTTTTAATCTAAAGTGGAAAATGAATAAGAGGTTTATGTTAAGCTTGACAATACAAAAATAATTTTATCGAGATATTCATTTTATCATATTTATTATAGAAACAACCGCGATAAAAAGTTGATCGTAAAAACGATCATAATACTCAGGTATTCCATATCAAAGCTTCTCGTATATAATAAATAATCTCATAATAGTACATGCCTCTCATGCAACGTGAGAAGTATATTCATCATTAATAAATAACGATGGCTGTGCAAACGCGAATGTCCTCCGTTATTTAAAAGAAGATTATTTTTACGACGAAAATGACATCACCAAGCTCAAGAGAGGAGTTAATAACTAACGCGGCTTCTTCTTCGTGAAACTATGAAATAGAATTTTTTTAAAATCCTCGAACAATTTTTCTTCATCATGAAACAATTTTTATTAGCAAGAATATCACAAGAAATATCACATACATACAATCTCAAATATTATTAAAACTTTCACCAAGAAGTTTAGACACTAAAGATAATATTATAATAGACACTATGATAATATTAAATGAATTTCATAAGAAATAACACTTGTTATTTTGTTTCATTGTTTTATAAAAACAAATAAATAGTTATTAATGCATTCTAAACATCTCATTATTTTTAGATAAACGCGTTGAGCAAACTAAATTTGCTGATTGGAACTTCAGATTAGCATTTGTTTACTTCATTAGATAATAAGCAGAAAAGCTGTTATTTAAATATGACAATCATTATGATGGTTTGCTTTTGTAACACGAATTTCAAATTTTAATCCAAATTGTACTCCCGTTTTAACTTGATTCGAGATAATTACAACATCCATTGCGCGTTAATGGAACGCTGGATGATCGGTTTTTATCGATGTAATGGATCAAATAATTGGATCGAATTCAAAACATTAAACGTGCCAAGTTTCATCCAAATCGTTACTGATATCGTGGATTTTTGAGAGAAAAAATGAGGGAGCGAGAGAGACAGATAAATATAGATAGATAAGATAAATATAGATAAGAATAGATAGATAGATAGATAGATAAAACGTTTATTATAACATTCTAGGACAAATCCTCTAAAAATAAAGAAAATAAATAAAAGCAATGGATCCAAAGAAAATAAATAAATAAAAATACATATATAAAGAAAATAGAGCAAACAAATAAGGAACAATAACAACTTTGAAATTACAATTTCAAACAACATAATACAAAGAAAATAATATAAAACAAAGGAAAAATGAAATATAATAATATGACATAAAATAAAACGAGAGAGAGAGAGAGAGAGAGAGAGAGAGAGAGAGAGAGAGAGAAAGGATACTTCTACAACAGAGCCGTATAGACTACGTCTGTCACAGTCGATAACGCAACTAAATGTTAATTAATACGACATGACATATGCAATTGGCACTAATTTGAAGGCCAAATCGGAATGCCCAGCGGGGAACTAAGGGGGAGCAATACGATTGTGAGCGTAATAATGCAGTGCCTGCACTGAATGTACCTCAACGACTCGAAGGCATCGAACTCTGTTCAGCCGCCGGGGATTGTCGGCTACATCGAAATCGAAGAGATTTCGAAGGCCGCTATCGCGTGTACGGAAAGCATTTAATTACTGATGGCTCCTGGCGGAACTCTTGAATTCAATTTCACCGAAAAATAATCAATGAAACGTCAGCCATCACGAGACCGATCAATGTTTCTTGTCGAGTTATGATCAAATACAATAACATAGATCACGTTATTTTTGCACCCTCCTTTGCTTTGTTATTTCTTTGGGAAGAGTGAAAGCTTATACAACAGCGGGATCAAAAGGGAAAAGACTAAAGCTTGAGATACAATTGAAAAGCATAGGCAATAGGAATAGGGAATAAAAGATTTAAATTTCATTATCAAAAACTGTGCTTATATCAGAATACACATGTATATTAAACTTTAATTATTCCCTATTTTTATGCTTTTCAATTGTGTCTTCAATTGTGTTTTCAATTGTGTCTCAGGCATAAGACTAATCAATTAGATATCGAGAATGGTTGTGACGTCTCGTGACAATTTGAGCTCTCGATTGAGTATATACACACGCATTCAAAGGGAATTAATGCCAAAGAAAATATATAATTAACTTAATTATTATTTGCGGGATACAATAAATGGAGAAATATAAAATAATTATATTGATAAATGAATATCAAATCTCGTTGATCCGCCTTGTTGACTGTCTAATGATTCTTTCATTTTCATTCTATTGAAACGAGATCGTGAAGGATAACTCAAATCGTTATTGGTCAATTTTTTTAAGTGTTATACTGTTCGCGGATTCAGTATAAACTTTTATGCCAGCACACTAAATCTTAAAAGGAAATAAGGAGATAGAAAAGGATGACTAGGAAAGCGATGAAGAAAGCTAAAGAAGAAGGGATTTATCGCGGATGAATGTCGCCTTACTTAGCTCTCGACAAAGCAACAAGAGGATTCTCTATCGTTATGCTGATTAAATCGTACCGTTTTATTAAGACGGTGGATGTAAGCTTCAAGATTCATAGAGCCGCGAGAAAATGGTTCTATGCCATTTTACTCTGAAACGAGACGAGTTTCCAATCATTTCCTATTGTCGCAGACACAAACCATCATCGACCTCTACTCCACCTCACTTCCCAATTCCGTAGAACATTCGAAGCAAATTCCAGAAGATTTCAGAAGATTTTATTATACTCAGAAATCTCATTTGCGTTCTAAACGTACATAGATACCATTGATCCCCTTATTCAAATCGCGAAGTAATATCAGTCGTCCTTATTCGAATAAATTCCTCGAGTTTATTCCTCATTTTCACCTAGTCGATTTTACTTTTCGATGTGACGCAAATATTTTTCTCTCCTCACATTTGTTTTGAAAACGTATAATAAAATATTCAAATTAATGAATGGATGGGCATTAGAAAAAGAAGCTGTGGTTTTTCTGAAAAATTACAACGCGAAGTTATTATTGAACAGAGAATACAGCTTTGTTTCCAACTCGAGCAGACATTGTTCTCTCTGTTGCGTGATGAATGAGAAGTATCGAAAGATTTAATAATGCAGTTTTACTTCAAGGTGAAAGAAGAACTTGTCTATATATCACAGCCAATGGCTTAAATTTGACATTATAATGATATTTGAACTGTTTTAAATTGTTAACTTCATTGTCGTCGTTTTACTATAAAATTACGATATATTGAAACAATGGCGACTCAAATTATTAGTTAAATTTGAGTCACTTTATTAGATTTAACAATGTAGTTATATGATAGCGAAAAAATTCTTCAAATATTTATAACTCTATCGCAAGTACTTCCCATGAATGCAAGTTAGTATTTAAAGTTACTTTTCTAAATTAAAAAAATTTCTTCGATAGCATGACAATATATCGAGCTTCTTCAGAGAAACCAAAGAGAAGCCGGAAGATATTCTAGCGAATGGATGTGCAAGCTTGCAAAAGACTCTCGAACCAATTTGTGCGGACTCATCTCATAAATCCGACATCGGGAAGTCTGCCGAGAGGTAAATAACGTCATTATAGGCGACTATTGGAAGAGTATCAAGTGATCGTTGGCGTCATATTGACGCTTATTTCCGCGAAAGAAATATTTATCTTTTCACGGAATATTCGGCGAGTTTTTCCGTTTCCAGCTGCGCAAGTGTTTCAGCAACGCTACAATATTGAATGTAAGATCGTATATAAAATAATTTTATTTTCTTTTTTATTTTTTTCCGACAATACTTGGCAGAGTTCTATAAAATTACGTCGGCGATCGCAATCACAGTCTACAAAATATTTCATGTAGTTTTTTCGAATTAAATGGAAAAATAATTTATACTTACGATACACCATTCGTCCGAGGATGGGCATTCTATCAGCATGTGTGCAGTGGAATTAATGCACGGTGTAATGCTGCCAACTCCCTCATTGTACTGTCCACATTTGTAACATCTAAGACCGTGTGTGACACCTGCGATACATATATAACATTTAATCGCCAAGTAAAACCACATGGGAAGCGCGCCGCTGCCGCAAGAATAATCCGGAATAGAAAGCTGAATGACGAACAATCTACAATCATCGACGAGATACTATTAAAGATGGTCGGCATTTATGGAAATTCGCGTGCCTGTTAAAATTTAAGAGTTAGAAATTAATAATATAGTACAAATTTCATGATTTATTAGTTTCGTAGACATTATATGTTTAAAACTTAATAATACTCGATTTTTATTTAAAACTGTGATTTTAATATCATCCGAGTGTTATCAATAGAGATGATAATTGCAAAGAAAAAAATGTAATTTTTCGGCAATATATAAAATATAGCATTAAAAGTATGCATATTTATTTATACAGCATTTATATAATAAAAAATCACGAATTTAATAATGTATTATCGAAATATTTATATTATCAATATTTATACAGTTAATAATCAAATTTTTATTAATTGTCGGTAACATTATCGTTTTTCAATTATCCCAGGGTCTCCCGGGAACCCCATTAATTATAATCACGAAAATTTGCCCAGGATCGACAGTCTTTAATAATATTTCGTCGGTGCTATAATACAAATCGCATGAAGCACGAAAATCTCTGTTGAACTCATGTCTAATTATATCTAATGAATTTTTTTTTTGAGTTATTTTTAATTATTTCTATAGCTTGCCACTACTCCTACTCGATTATGTGTCGTTAATTTAAATAAAATAGAATTAAATTAACAATTTAACTTAATTCAAGAAAATGTATTCCCTAAATCTGATTTAGTGGGTAATCACTGATTAATGGCAATAGATAATAAATTCAAACTATTAAAAAACCAAAATTTGAACATTATATAATTGAAATACCAATATTTTTGCCAATTTCAATCTTCAAACAAAGTTAGGAATTCCATGTTTTATTGGCTGCATTCAACAGAAAAAGCAACTTTGCAACTGTTGTAAGATTCTCGATATTATTGGTTTATACATTTATTCAAGAGAGGAATTAAGGACAAGATATACCAATCATATAAGGAAGTTTATAATAGTTGCTTTCTCTGCTGAATGCAGCCAATTGATTACCAGTGGCATCCTAAGGACTGATGTCAATAATCATTCACTGATTCAAATTTAGAGATTATTACATTTAACTGAAATTTAATTTATTATTATTTACTAAATATAATATGTTAATATGGACTATTTACTTTGTTTAGTAAAACTAACTACAGAAATGGATTAATTTATTTTGATACACATATATTAATTAAAAATAACAAAATGTTATTTAATTTAAAGAATTCGATTACTATTGCTTTTTTCATAACAGTGTTTTCTTGATTTTTCATTTGCTCTATATCGACTATATCGAAGCGAAAATAATTTGCGACAGTTAAAATGCAACAGATTCGCAATTGGCTTCTCAACTCGACACTCACGATCCGATTCTTAATCCCGTATGTATGCTACAAGATTCGAAAATTGAGGATTGGGACTCACAAAACGCTTAATCACGCCTCGTAAATGCGAAAACTCGGACGTTCTTCCCGCATATTCCGTACGCGGCGCGAGTAATAACGGTTTGCCTCATTTCGCGAAGTTAGTCAAGTTTCATAATGCAAGCAATGCGCGAAGAAAAGTTTTACCGTGCTTTTTCGCGCCGGACCGATCGAACTCTTTTTCGCCGGCGAATATAATGTGCGTTCGTAAAATCAAAAATTTATGAGGTGATACTAAGCGCCACCGTCGATTCCAGATGAGACGCTCGCTAGCAGAGGTCGTGGAAGATTCGCCACTCGCTAGGTTAAACTCGCTTGCCTCTCATGACGAAAAAAAAAAAAAAAAGAAATAAAAAGAACCAAACAACACAAGATTTTACGTTCGTCTTAAATGCAGTCCGCCAATTCAAATGCTTCTTATAAATTTCAAATTTATTCAATTTTTAAATTGCTTTAAAAAATTTATATATACCACATTTATTTATTATTTAAAAATAATTAACGCGTATAAAACTTTGATATCGTACGCTATGAGAATTTTTCAATAGCCGATAAGTTTGCTCGACAAACTTAGCGGACTTGGCTTAATTATTTCTATGTTCATGAAATAAAACTTGCGACAGTTTCGCATTGAGCGTTTTTTTTAAAGCAGAAAAACAAGAAGGATAAGATTAATAGAAGTAATGAAATGCTTTAAGTGTCCGTCGTACAAATACGCGGTGGGTTCTTCATCGAACTTCAACAGTTCCTAACGCAATTTGTTGAGAGAAAGAGAGAGAGAGAAAGAGGGGGAGGGGAGACTCTCTCAGCATACGGTCCTCTTGAGAGGTGAACCACCGTGAACCTCGTTAGAACTTTATGAAGTTGCAAGTTCATCCAGGCCGATGTGTTTCGTAACACTGCTCGCCGCAATGTTGACTCGGTCCTCGACAAAGTATTAAGACCGTCCGTTTGCACACATTCATTTATATGTCATAGTGCATTAAATTGAAACTGTAAGACGAGAAAATGTCAGACAGTCTGGAAAAGAGATATATAACTTGAATAAATCTTATCTATACTATATCTTATCGCAGAGTCATGTACCTATAAGAATAACAGGATTTTATGTCTCGATTTGTAAACAGGAAGCTAGCACAAACATAAAAAAAAAATTATGTTTTTCATAATCTTATTTTTTTATTGACCTACCGCAAAGCAATGTAAAATACAATATATAGATCTGGAGCGTAAGTTTCAGATCGCATAAGTTAGGCCGCAATATAACAAGAAGAAACGAGATCTTAGCGACGATGCTATTACATGTAAAACCGCGACAATTTAGAGTAAAAGAATGGATCAGCGTACTCCTCGCATTAAGAATTTCTTTCTGTCTGCCAGTGTTTTTCTATCTCCAATAAAATATTTTTATCGTATCTTGACTGAATATCCATCTTGCGCCGAAATCGACTCAATAAAGAGGCAACTTTTCCAATTTTCTACGAATCGACTGTTCGGAATTCCAGTAAACGAGCCTTTTCATTTGTACGACTTAACTTTTCATCCTGTAGAAACCAATCTCTATTCTTTTCAATTTTTTTTTGCCATGCATCTATGTAGGAGAAATAAATAATATTGTATACCATAAATTTAAACTGTTCTTACAATTTTATGAAATTGGATATATATATGATATATATAT
>NW_017259396.1:1240335-1261623 GCF_001594045.1 Atta colombica
TTGCATAGTCAACATTAAACAGAGTTAAAATTACAGCGATACAGAGTAACTCTACCTATTAGTATACTTTAAAGCCAATTTGCTCATTACTGAATTAACTATTAAATATTATAAGCTTTAATTTTTTCTGCTTGAAATTAATATCAATTTTTCAACTATTTCTTTTTCTTGTAATATTTTTTAATTTAAAAAAATAGTAATGTTTTATAATGTTTTTGTGATAAAAATAAAGAAAATTTTTTTGTTCCTATTATAATATGCCCCCAATTTATTTGATTCATTTTAACATATAGTTATTCAAAATAATAAATATTAATAATATAATAATAGATGTTAATAATAGATGTTAATAATAATAGATGTAAATAATAGATGTAATTGTTTAAGTCAATATTACATAAATCATTATTTCAATTATACTTACAATTTCAACATATACATTCATTATATAATATTATATATAACGCTCTTAGTTCCAATACAGGGTACATTAAGAGGAACAAGCTTAAAATCTCACTGGATTCACATAAATTCCTCTAAATTGGGATATATCTTTCAAAATGTTTGCTATATTTTAATAGATTAAAAAAGGGAATATTATTTTTGAATAGAAGAATATTATTTTATTTATATATTAACAATTTAACTTGATAAAAAATATACTTTTTCTTACTTGTGTTAGTTTTCTTTAAGGCTTGTTTAAATACAAAGAATACACTAATAGGAACAGTTACTTTAAACCTTTAACCTAAATAAACTGTTCCGATGGAGTGTTTCACTTCTGGGAGATTGGCAGATCTTTCGTCGCAGTACTGGAATATAGATAAAACTCTGAATGGAATCTGCTGCGAGGATTCAGGGGTTGTTTCGCTCAATATTGCGGATACGCGGGCGTGTGATGGCGTAGTACAGAGATATATCCGCGCCCTGGCGTACTTCCCGAGGCGCGCGTTCGATGGTGGAGACGCGACACGTAGATTCGACCCCGTTTTCAGGGCGGAGAAAGAAAAATATTGGTAGTAAATTTCACCGAGACGGACGTGCCTGTATCTTCCTGCTCGTTCGCTTGCGCGATCCGGATGATTTATCTCGTCGCTCATTTTTTCCGTGAGGCACCGCGCGCGCGATGCGATAGAACCCGCATTTTCGCCGGATACGGCGCGTAGTATTGATAGCGTGACCAACGTGCCGAGAGATGTATTTTCCCCGTTGTCATTATTTCGGGGAGGGGTGAGACGTACGTGGCCGATGTGATCGGCCAGTTGCCGAAAACCGCGTTCGATACTCTAGAGATTGAAACGGTCGTCCTATGCAATTTCACAGACCTCGAAGAATTAATTGCCTTTTTATAATGGTATTGAAGTTTGCTGTTTTTTATAGCAACTTATACATTTTTACTATTGTATTTTTTAAATACTAAACTTTTACTGTTATATTATTTATACTTTTTTTATTATATTATTTATTTTTTCATTAAAAATGCAGCTTGATCGTTTAAGGCCTTTATTTCCTTGTTGTGTATTCACATTACGATCTTAAAAGTTATTTTTTTTAATAATGTAATTTTTTTATTACTTTATATATTTTTTTACGAAAAAAATAAAAAAGACATAGGTAAGAGTTAATTAAACAGAATAGATGGGAGTTATGTTACACATTTTTGGACACGAATAACATAGAATCGACGATATATCTCAATCAATGTCAAAAGTTGTAACATTGTCGCAACGTACAATATCATAATTTTCACGCAACATATCAATTATTACGATGCACTTTGTCATTAACCATTCATTAACTGTGTAGAACATCAAGATAATTTACGTACATTTATTCGGCTTTATTATACGAACTAAAGGTTAGTTGATGTGCAATGATGCGATAAGATAAACTATCTACATTCCTCTGCTCTGCAACTTTGATATCCTCGCGCAAATATTTGCCTTCGATCAGACATAATGGAATCTGTACTGACATGCAGCTTTACTGTGTGGAATATGTACGCAATGAATAATTTTATCGCAAATTTGCCTGATTTCTCAAGAGAGATTTAGACAAAAATTCCTTGGAGAAAATTCTAAATTATTAGATATATTTTAATATTTATAATTCTTCATGTAAAAAATTTTCAATATTTTAAGATACTTATTAGCATATCGTTATTAAATTAATCAATGTAATTTGTGATGTTATTTCTAGCTTTATGATTGCATTTCAAGACAAACTGTATTGGAGTGCAATTTAAAAACTGAAAAAATATATATTTGCTTTGCAAATTTACATATGAATATTATTAAGTACCAAAATCTGAGGAGATAATCACTAGATGAAATTTGTTCCACAAATTATCAAGTTTCATTTGATTTCATATGATTTCATCCGATTACAAAAAAATAAATTTTCTTCATTACATATAAAGTCATTTGCTAAAATAAACGATTTTATCTAATATTACACAATGATTTCTCGTGATTGCATATGTAATTATTGGAATATATAATACATGAGGATATCATATGAATTTTATAATGATTTCGAGAACATTGCATTAAGTAATTACCCACTATTACATTAAGTAATTACCTCCTCGCCAAAATCCTTCAATCAAAAATAGGATTCTTTCTTTTATCTGATTTTAAAAATTTATGTAATTATATGATTTATATTGATTAAGATAAAAATGATAGTGAAACTACAAGATAAATTGTCTTATATAAGTGGCTGCATCAAATATTCGCTTCGGCAATCGCCGACAATGGAATTCGCCGCTGTTTCGAAAACAATTTAAACTTCGTCGCCCCAAGTAATCTCAAGCGATCATCGAGGAAGAACTCGAACCGACGACGAGAGCAAAATCCCTGGCGAAGATTTTATTCGCTACTGACGAGTTAATCTGCCTGCTAAAATATGAAATAAACATATTAAAGTTTCATAAATAGGTCGAAATTAATAGCTTTTCCAAAATTATCGTAATTACTCATGAAATATTCAAAAACTTTGCAATATTAATATCTTTTGTATACTTGATTATATTGATGTTAATTGAAAATTCTTTTTTTCATTTAAAAGTTAAGTATTACATTTTTATATTAAGAAGATATATATATATATTTTAATAATTTTTGTTTTACGAAAAGATAATTTCAATTATTTTAGTAATTTTAACTTATTGCACTACTTCTATATATGAAATGGAATCAAAATTATTATTTTCCACATTATGTTCTATTTATAGTAGAATAAAAATGTGATGTGCTTTTATGAATCATGTCACTCAGATGACAACTTCAAAGTTCAAAGAAGAAGAGTCACGAACAAAGTTCTTTGCGGGAGAGGAAATTCACGATTTGTGAAGGATTGAAACTTATAGTAGAGAGTAACGTCATTACGCAAGCGGAAAGATTTCGTCGTCGCAAAAGTATCTGAACGGAAATACCAATATCTCAATGCCGCAATCGGCTTTGTAGTAAGCAACTTGCACCAAACGATGCTATCACATAAAGGACGTTTGAGAGAAAAGTTAGCCTTTCTCCGCTAAAGTTACTGGTGTATCAACGCGCGGAATGAAACCGGATTATTACTCTGATCGAAGAATGAAAGTAATTGAAGAAATAAATTTCGAGACGGAACGTCTTTTGCGGAAATATTCGCGCTCGTTATATTATAGAGACTAGTTTTTATGGAAATGCAGAGAACCAATACAGTAAGTGCTCTCGTCAATTCCGGAAGTAATCATCGAGATGTGATTTTACAAGTATCTTTCCAGATTATCGGATTCATTAATGAAAAGTCACTGTAAGTAGATATGTACATAATTAATGATGTTAAAAATCGATGATGATAAAAGCGGAAGATGCTAAGAGGAATAACAATTGCACCAAAATTTTCATTTGAAAATGAACGAGCGATGGCTTTAATGAAGACAAATTGCCGTTATTCTTCATTATAAACATGCCCATTGAGTTAGTTGTGCGGCTTCGTATCTTATAAGGAAGTTCAGAGAATTCTGAAACTGTTGGACTCGGAGCGAAGCATCTAAATACTCTCGACTCTTGTAATTTCCCTATCGAGAGCAAAAGCCCATCTTAGATGTCGACGTGGTGTGACGCTTTAGGCATCCTGCTTGTAAGTTGCATTTCGACACGATAGAATTTCCTCTTTCGACCTATCGATCAGAGATTTGCAGTATCCAATTTCCATTGTCAATCAATGTTCTTTCCTATCATAATTATATTACTTAAACAGATTCATAAAATATGTATAAATTTAATAAATAAATTAAAATTGCATATTAAATATGATTGAATACAATTAAGTCGGACAATGAAATCTGTATATAAAGTTCAGAATTTTATAAAAGAAAGTAAAATATAAGATAATCTTCCTTTTAAAAACTTCCTTTTAAAAAAAGTCAATATAATATACATTTATAAACTGCAAACGCTTCCAAGGATAGAGATATTTTTCTGAGAATATTAAAGATTTCAACAAATGTACATTGAAATGTACATTATCTCGCCATATCATTTTAAAATTCAGTAGACTAAAGGCAATTTAAAATTCAGTAGACTAATAGACAAAAGGCAAACAACATAAATTATGTGACAATATGATTCACAGATGCGACAAGGGTACAGCATATGATTCTGAAGCCGTCGCACATCGTGAGGAGGCTTCACAAAGCAGAATGTAAATGATCTGCAAGCGGAGAAACGGCATCATTTCACGGGCAGTTAAGCCAATCGGGTATTCAGAGGCACCCAGATTCGACGTTAGTAGAAACGAGGAGATATCCGCAAGATACATCGTTGGCAGACGTATTTCCGTCGATAGAAATCGCTTTGGAGTTGCAGATGAATCACAGTGTGCGGCTATTGGAAATCTATTGGAAGGATCCTTCTATCGTTTGTGGGTACATTTTAATCAAAATTACGTCAATCTGATCCCGATTACAATGTCCTAGAAAGCGTAGCAAAATTCGTGTTAACGTTTTATACATTTTACAAGACTGCACAAATAAAGCAACGATGTAAAAAACCATGTGAATTTTTATTTAAAAAAATCATCGTTTATATAAACCACTGTTTTTCTTTTCTTCTTCCTATTTTCATTTATTACTTATTAATTGTTATGTATTAATTACTAAAGCTAAGTACTTCGATATTCATCAAAGTTAAATCTATTTCTGTACTCAAAATCAATCAATTTCACGATAGGTATCACCGATAATGGCCTTAAAGGCAGTGATCTTTTAAAATCACCGAGACATTGGTTGGTCCTTGTGCTCAAATATGTCGATGAAGTGGTTCTTGCTAGGTCTGAAGCTTTTACATGGCGATGTCTACATATAATCTAACCACCCATGTCAAGAGTCGTCCTTTTCATTGAATTTGTTCTCCAAGAATTTCTCGCCTCAGCGCTCAGCTAACTTTCGAGACGTGCCAATATCTAGCCAATATCTTCTACATTTCTCGAGAAGGAGGAAACAGGTAATTTTGCAAACCAAAACGAATAATTAGCTGACTAAGCACTTGTCACGAGGAATCGAAGAATGCAGCGACGACGGGGGTTAAAAAGGAACGAAGGAAGAGGTGAGTATCCCGACCGAAGTAGATCCGTGACTAATCTAAACCTCTGGAACTGCATCCTTGGAGCTGCATGTGAATGCGTCCAGCATCCACTTCAATATCCCGCGTGCTTGCCGAGATGATCTTCATACTCTTCTTATTAAGAGTCCCTTGCATTGCTATGTCTCTCTATTTTCCGCATCTTAATTTTACGCAATTATTAATAATAACCGACCGCGGTATTCTATTCTTTCGAAGTATTAATGTGTTATTTATACAAGAAAAAGAATCGCGCGAGTTTGATAAGTTAAAAAAAGATAGTCCACCTAATGTTGGAAAGATATATTTGATAATAATCAATATTTTCTTGAAAGACTCAGCAAATTTTAGCAAAATGAAGAGTTCTGAATAATAATAAGTTAATGAATAATAATAGGATCATTATGTAAATTAATCAAATAAGTAAAGAAAGGACCAATACTAACTCTTGATGACTATATAATAATATTTTAATAATATTATTATCAAATCGCGATCAATTTAATTTTGTTATTACTCCAATTTTAGTCTACAATTGCATTTCAAGTTCAATTACACATTAAGCGCAGTTTATATAATTAAATCTTTTATATAATTAAAAGATGTATTTAGAATATAAAAATATTATTACTAAGATCTATAAGCTTCGACCATATTAGTTCTTTTCTTATCTATTTAAGTTCTGCGTATTAAAAACTTGTGTAGAAAAATGTGGAATAAATGAAGAACCATGAAAAAGATCTCTTCTTATAGTTACTAATTTAATTTGTTTCTTAGTTACGATGCTTCCGTAAAATATAATAATTGGAATTTATTTAATGGAATCTTTGTAAGATACGATTTTCTCTGATATTTTCAAGAATACTTGTAAAATCCATTATTCGCATTACCCCGATAAATGCATCAAATAAACAGTATGTTTAAATCTGTAAATATTGAATGCGATACATTCGAGTAGTATTAAGTTTGCATCCAAGCGATATAAGATTAGTTGCGTCCGAGGCGTCGTAAACTTACCGGACGTTAGGAAAGCAAGAGCACCTTTATACATAAAGCAACAAGGTTCCGACATGACATTACGAGAAAACAGCAGTCGAGCAGTGGACCATCCTTTCAGAAAGTTTTAGAATTAGAATAGGAACACGTTTCCACAAGAATAACAATTTTTCAGCCGTTATTAATACGCATTTATTATTATATATCGGATGTTGATCTGATTTGAACGTTATTCATTTCGACATCTGTCTGATCGGGTGAACCACTGATATCTAATTATACTCGATCTTGTTGAGACTACATCTCATAATATACATATAATCATTAAGTTTTTCATATAATGATATTTTATCGTAATGGATCACTGGATATTTCTACGTCCACGCATTATATTTCACACCAATTTATGAAACACATTTGTCTGGCATCGCGATATGAACCGCTCCGAGTGCAAAACGACTCTCGTATACATCTTTGTCCCGTTTGTGCTCGTACTGTTCGCATAACACCGTGATACCGCAACAACCACTATGCAAGGGTGCTATGCGATACCCCCTTCCGCACTACTAAGGATCTCGCGTGCGCGTGCAATGCACGCGGACACATTCTGTCCTCTTCTCACGTGGAATTCCACGCGGGAAATATGTTTACAGCCCTTGGTTATCACCGTTATTATTCTTTGTGATAACTCGTTTGCATGCATTGCAGCAATTTATTAACGCTTTCTTCATTAAATTCGTATAACTAATAATTTAGTCAGTTTTTTCTATACCTTATGACTACGTTATAAATAGAATTTATTTGTGTATTATGAATTTAGAAAAACTTCGCATCATGTGAGAAAAGTGATTTTAGTCAAATTAGCTAAAATTATAATATTTGATAATTTATAAGATGCTGGTCAAAATCTTCACAAACCATCAAAAATGGACAAATTTTGCTATAGCATAAAAGTTGCAGTTCTATCTAATTGAATTAAGAAATTAGAAAGTACCTTCACGTACATTATTTGTTTGGTACTGTACAGTTACGGAGTCTTTTTTAAATTAAACTTAACTGTACAGGCTTATATACTTACCATATGTACATCTATATGTAATAGCGTCAGACTACTAATGGAAGCCATCTACAACCGATACATTATGTAGACTCATATCACTCCCTTCCCATCGTTACATACATCGATTGTCAGATATAAATTATAAATTCACACTAATAGATATACATATGATTATGTATATATGTAATGAATATGTATATATAATAAATACTTATAAATACTTAAAAACTGTGTACTGTAGACACAAAAATATTTTTCAATACAGCTAGATCTAAAATAACAACTTTTAAACAGTGTTCCTGCAAAATCTATCCATTTTTATTGGTTACGCTTACTTTCTAAATTTTTTGGAGTTAGAATCTCTAAAGAGTGAAAATTGAGGCAGTCTTAAAAAAGAGTTCATTCTTAAAAGAAATTCAAAAAGTTTTAGAGGATATAGAGACTTAAAAATTAATCTCTCATAAATCATAAGATATCACAGAATCTTTTTTAAATTAAACTTGTAAAAATTTAAAAATCCCGTTGCAATCAGCAGTCAATATTCTTTAGTGATGATAGCTATTTATTATAATTTGTAGTACAATTAACATCGTTGGGAGGTATACTTGATCAGAAAGGTCAACACTTTTTTTCGCTAAATTTTGGAATTCAGTCTTGCTTATAGAACTGTTGAACGTAAATGATTAGATCCATAAGTAAGAACCAATTATTCGGTGAGCAAGTTGTATTTCAAAACCCATCGAAAAAAAATGTTACAATCTTTTTGTAATCGATTACATACACCTACATTCCAATTGCTTGCGAATTATATTTTACCACTTTATAAATATGTTGTTTAGACACCAACAATCGAGAATACTCATATTGTCATTTTGCTTTCATTTATTTTAATATTGAAATCACAAAATTAAAATATATTTATTTTCATATTTATATACATTTATTTCGATTATTTATAACTAATATCTAACTAATTCTGTATTCATAGAATGTTATATCAAATCGCGGTCCCACAGGGAGTTCATATGGAAATTGTCGTGAAATTCAGTTGATCAAAATGATGGATAATCATGTACCTTATAAATACGTGACACGTCATAAAATATTCATAAGGCAAATATATGTAAAATAATAGATTTACATAGTTAAGTATCACTTATCATCTCTTCTTTTCGAAAAATCACGGTTCCATGATGCATCATCGCTCTATATGTTTCAACTTTACTTCTGTCATTATCTTTTCCATCGTAAAAATAGGACTGATGGAAATAACATTTATCCTCGAGATATTACATTGAAATTATTCAGCCGATGGCACATAAATATCAATCCTTATCGACATCAATTATTTCGCTTGGATGATTAACGGAACAAAAAAATGAGAATACTGAATCGAATCGGACACAATCTCCCGAAGATTCTGATCTCGAGCCGGAAATCCTTGCCAAATAAAAGCATCGTTAAGATAACTAACAGGATGCTATGGATTGCTGGGTGGGTCTCATCTAGTTGGAAGCGAGTTGGAAGGAGAGAGTTTGACGAAGCCGAGGATTTCGGGATGGGTCGAGGCCTCGGCTGGGTTGGGCAAACCGACCTAGATAAGTGAATAGTGAATGCACTCGGCGCACTAGGCGCGCTTCTAGACTCCGTTCTGCATGTGTCCTCTGTGCCAAATGCCCTCTCTGCGCCTTCTGCCATCGGCTCGCGACAAGATAATATGATTTTGGAATACAAGTCGTTGGCACGATCGCTCAATGTGCATGTGACGACAGGAAGTGAAAAATTATGCACGAAAAATTGTGTGGGATTGAAAATACGATGAGTACGAGAGAGACCTTAAATCCCAAAGTGAATAATTGAAGATTTAAATTATTGTAACAAATGATTGACGTGAACAAATTATTATAAATAATAATAATTAATTAATCTACTGCTATGTGTAAATAAATTAAATAAATAAGGAAAGGAGCCAATACGATTGAAATTAAATTTCGATGCCCAATATATTTTTATATATTTACTATCGGACTAGCAATAAATTAGTAGCATTATTATAAAATCAATTTAATTATGATATTATTATTTTGGTTTAAATTTATAATTGTGCGTTTCAAATCCAGTATAAAGCGACATATAATTTATTTTACTAAAAGATATGTTTAAAATTTATAATTATTTAATATTAATATTGTATTATTAAGCATCAACATTTGGCTTCGATCATATTAATTCTTTTCTTATTTAAATTATTATATTGGAAGTACAAATTAGTTCGATGCATTTTTCTAAAGATAGCTCTAACTATTGTGAATTCTAACTGTTGTGGTTCAACTGAATAGTGACAGCTGATTTTGGCAGTTTCAGAGAGGTTAAACATCTGCTAATAATATTCAGTTTATATCATTTTGAGTTTCATACAAAAACCTTGATTTTTACTGTGTTTGAAATGTCGAATTTTGTGTTAACCAAGCAGCATTTGCGGGAGGTTTTGATTTTCTGCTTTAATTGAAAGAAAAGTGCGGCTGAAGCCCATCGAATGCTTGTCGAAATTTATGACACTCCAACTGATAAATCATGTAGGGAATGGTTTCGACGTTTTAAGGATGGAGATTTCAGCGTTGAAGACAAGCCTCTGGACAGCCAAAAAAATTCGAAGACAAAGAATTAGAGACATTACTCGAAGAAGAGTCAGAATCAAACGCAAGAGGAGCTTGCAGAATTGGAGGTCAACTCAACAAGCTGTCTGTACTATTGAGAGCAATAGAAATGATTCAAAAACAAGGAAATTGGATGCCTTATGAACTGAAACCGAGAGACGTTGAAAGGTGATTTTTCACTTGCGAACAGCTGATTCAAAGACAACAGAGAAAAGGTTTTTTGCAATGGATTGTGATTGGAGATGAGAAATGGATATTCTACGACAACCCCAAGAAGAAAAAATACTACTAAGCCCGATCAATCGTTGCCATCGACACGGTCGAACATTCATGGTTCGAAGATCATGCTCTGTATCTGGTGGGACCAAAAGAGTCTTGTTTATTATGAGCTGCTGAAACCTGGCGATTCCATTACGGGCGATCGGTATCGGCTACAATTGATTCGTTTGAGCCGTGCATTGTGAGAAAAATGGCCGGAATACGAGGAAGACATGATAAAGTTATTCTTCTTCATGACAACGCTCGGCCTCATGTCGCTAAAGTCGTAAAAAAATATTTGGAAACGTTCAAATGAGATGTTTTACCGCATCCGCCGTATTCTCCGGATATTGTTCCTTCTGATTACTGGTTGTTCCGAAGGATGCAGCAAGTCACTGGTTCACTTCTTTCGCAGAAATCGAAAATTAGCTCCAAAATTGGATCGCCTCCAAAGACGAGTCATTTTTTCAAAATGGAATTCGAAAATTGCTTGAGAGATGGGGAAAAGTAGGCAGCGATGGATAATGCTTTAATTGATCTGTCCATTCATTTTGTTTTGAAATAAATGCATTTTTGAACGGACCGAACTAATTTGTATTCCCAATAATAACAGATTTTATTATTGTACGTATGTACTTGTACAATTTGCGACCTCAACTGAACAATTACAATGGAACATTGCGAATTACAATAATTAATCAAGCACAATATTAATAACTATATAAAGTCAAACGCTATTTTCAGTGCGTCAGTTATGAACAAATATATCTTTACAAAAAAATTCGAACATTTCGGTCTCATTATTTGGACCATCATCAGCAATAATATAATATATAAATGCTACCTAATATTGGCGAGAGTGGTGTTGAAACGTTATAATATTAATTGATTAATTATTGTAATTTGTATTTAACATAAGGAATCTTTAATTTAATTAATTTTGATTATTGTTATTCATTTATGAACATTGCGATTTGCTTAAGAATACTCTAGTAAATGAAATATGACGTTGAAAATTTCAACTGTTTCGGGCGATCTTTCTTGTGATGGAAATGGATATGGATATGTTGAAAATCGCGATGATCGCCGACGGCCAAGATAATCTTCTCGAGATTCAGTCAGCGATGGTAAATTAAGCACGGCTGGAAAAGATAAATGGTATGAGGTAACCCCCAAGAGATAAACTACCGAACGGCTCGAATGGAAAAGATTTATCATGCGGAATAGAAATACAATTGAAAACGCGTGACAGAGATAAAAAGATGTGTGCCGATAAAGTGCGAAAGACTATAATATATCCCCGAAAAGCGCGTCTCGCAGCGTTTTCAATTTCCATAATCAGATCCTGAATCACGTTTGATTAGACAATTAAACAATTCTTTTAAACATACGCGCTCGAATTTTTCAATACAATAAATTCAACCCGATTCTGATAGAAAAATCGTTTAACTGTTTCATGGCGATGCTCGTCCCTATACGGAATACATTACAATTTGTATGTTTGCTAAAATTTATCGGCAGCCCATAAAAAGCTTTCTACTTTCATGAGTTTATAGGAAAATTATCCGTGTTCCTCGCTTTAAAACATTTCACTCACAACAATTTCGATTTTACGGGTTTGGCAAGATCTCTGAATGAGGCATTGCAGAGGCGTTTAGGGATTGCAGCGCGACCGGTAAGGTGGCGAAATCCGTTTGAGCTTCGTTCCAACCGAGATGCGTCTGGCACATTCACGAGTAGAATCAGGGATCACGAAGCCCTGAGAAAACAGCCGAAACTTCAGTTCGGATTGGATATAATCAAATCTGGTCGGTTGCATCTCGCGAACATTTGTGTCAGAACAAGTTTCACCGAGGGCTTCCCTCTGCTCCTTTCTCCGTGTCCGAAATTCAAAGTGTCAGATGAGAGGATATTATGGATACGAGGCGCAATAAAGTACGAGAGAAACCGGCGCAACTTCTCCAGCGAGACCGAAGAAACAAATCGCAACTTGACGTTTATCTTCCGCGTCAGCTTGTCTAGCGCGCCGTATTGCATGGTATCATCTTCCACGCTAGACAGAATCTTTAGAGAAATATACTGAATCTCCCTTGGCGTAGCTTGACCCTTCTTGCAATCCGAGACATTATTCTGAGAGGATCCATGAAAAA
The DNA here is from genome assembly GCF_001594045.1 of Atta colombica. Taxonomy (NCBI): domain Eukaryota; kingdom Metazoa; phylum Arthropoda; class Insecta; order Hymenoptera; family Formicidae; genus Atta; species Atta colombica. The sequence continues at coordinate 1,253,063 of NW_017259396.1, forward strand.
TATTTAACCCGTCCACTGTTGGCATATGTCTAATAGGGGTGACCGCGAACGGGAAAATTATGTTTCCTTATGTGATTTGTCATAAGCCATATAGCTATCCTCTCCTGGTCATTTATTTCTAAGGTAACGTGATATAAATTGTAATTTTAACATTTATTATCTCGTGCGCAACGTTGTCACAAGCGATATATTATTGAAATTGAAACGTCAGACATATGCGAGATTGTTAATTGGCCAAGAAATATAATATATACAAGATTGTATCTTACGTTTCTTGAAAAAGAACTTTGTCCGGACAACGCGGCCAGCCATGGCTCTAATAATTATTAGAGAAAGGGGTTTCAATTAAGAACCATCGATAATTAACCGAGTGATTCCCTTCGGAGATCTTTCACGCACGAGGAGGAACGATGCAGCTGAAAGCAATTCCAAAGTACCGCGTTCATTAGAGTCGCCCTTCGTGGAGATCCTTTGAGAATGGTTAGTCTCTTCCTCGATTAACTCTCGCTTAATTAATTAATCGCGATTCAACCGCCGAATATTACTGTACTTTCATCGACGTCGCATTTTCCTTATAATTGATTCTACTCCTCGACGAGGTGATACGTTTGAACATCAAAGTTTGCAAGAAAATTGTTCTTTCTATCAAAATTTAATTTTATTCTTAATTATATAGTTATTTAATTATAATATTACATAATGCACAAAATGTAATGTAACGTAATTGAACCAAGAGTGTAAAATTTTAATTGTAAGAAAAAAATTTTACTTTGTGTCGATTGCTAAATTAATATTAATAATTGATTAAAATTTATTATATATAACAACAGACTTGATGTTGAGTTTTCAAGTTCACTGTAGTCACAAAATATAATATCTCTTGCGATTGTCGAGAATGTCAGAAATCCAACAATAAGCACGTGTCTACAGACCGCTACAATGAAGCGGCAGAGGAAGGATAATCAGTTTGTAGGATTAACTCGTTTTTCAGTTGAGGGTAATTTGCACCGTGTATTTCAAGTGTGCGGCAGACTTTCTCGTTCCCTCCGCTGCGCTTCGTTGCATTCTCAACGGAATTAATTAATGGCATTAGAGGGACAACTTTGCCTCGCGACGCGAGATACAGGCTGAGCTTGTGTTTACGATATTAATGGAGTTTATAGTGCCTTCGTGTGAGTGATGGTCGAGAAACGGAATGACACGAGTGCAGAGATGGCAGCGATACAGCCAGAAATCTGTTTTGCGCGCTCGCACTTTGTAAAAAATGTTGCGTAATGTTCAAAAAAATTCTGTTTGTCAGATAATCCCAGTCAGAAAAAACTGGTAATATTTATTCAATAAAAAGTAGAACGAGGCTATTTCACTCGCTTATATTTTTCAACGTCCATGTTTTTAATATATGTATTCTATCTGAAATTTCACTCGAAGTTAAATGAAAAGTTATAGCTATTATGTGTGTTGGGTAAGAAAGACATCTATATTTATAATACCAAACATTTAAAAAATCAAATATTATTCACAAGAAATATACTATGTAAAATTAATAGCGGCTACGTACTCTTGAAATTCACGAGATGCTCATTATTACAATGTAAAAAGCTTGGCCGGCTACATAATTTAATGAAGCGAGCGTTCTGTATGCACTTAACTACTCATTTTGTTTTCAAAAAGATAAAACTTCTCTCTCGATAAAAAAATTAGTAACACGCAGCACAGAATTCTGTAGTAGAAATAAATTTTTTACTGTCATAAGAAATAAGTAATATATCTATGTATACATTTTTTATATATCTAAAGAAATATTAATATTAAGTTAATATTAAAATTATTATTAATAATAATTTTATTTTATCTACAACTTGAACATAAAATTAAATCCCGCCTCAAACATAAAAAAATTTGTGAATTTCATTATAAAGTATTCATTATTCTATTTTAAATGCATCCCGATTTAATGCAAAGCATATACAAACAGATATCGGAAATCTCTATTGTCATCAGACACAATAAGTTACTCGATTTGAAAAAATCAAATTCTCTATACAATATTTACTTCCTTGAAAACTGATGATGAAAATCCGGAGTTTTTTCGAAGAAAAATAATATCTGGAAAAACTTTCTTCTGGGAAACCGAGAATCATCCCGAGGAAGACAAAATTTCGAAAAAAATCTTCCAGTTGACCAACGAGAATTTTACGGTGACACAAAAGATGCGATGCCGAAGGAAGTCGGGTCTTGAAGATACTAAGAGGTATTTTCAGGAAGATTAATTTCTGAAGAAAGAAAGCAGCTTCCTGTCAGCGATTTCTATAAGGATTCTCTGTCACGAAAAGCCATTGAATGTTTAATACTCGAAATCCGAAATTCGCATGGACACTAGGAGAAAGATTCCAGAGCTACAATCGATCTTTATCTCCACGATTTTCTTGATGAAAATCATTTTATCATCAAGCATCAATATACGGTAGACATCTATAACGGTGGTTGAGCGCGTTGCCGATATTTTCATTTTTACTTTTCAGAAATACGAAAACGGAAAGGATGAGCTGCAGAAGAAGGATACGAGTGAAAAGGGATAACAAAGAAAAGAGAGGACGGGAATAGACAAATTAGCTCTTTACGGCGGCACGATTTAATCTGTGCTCGCCGCAGGCCTCTCAAAACCGCCTTCCGAAATACTCTTCTATTTCAGTTCTACCATTCTCATCCTTTGGTCTCTCCTGCACATGTCTCTCTTTCTCGACCCTTTACACAATTCCTGCGGTAGAACTACAACGTACAACCTCCGTTTGAAAGTTCATCTTTCATCGGATCGTTCTCGGGAACAAGTTCTTCGGAGACCAAGCCGATTCTCTTTGCTTTCTTGTAGAATGATTGATATCGAGAAATAGATAGGTGGTTTTAGATCTCGAATGCTATGGCGCAAAAAATCTCGGGGCAACATGGCATTTACTCAAACGCTTCAAAACTTGAAAATCGGTGAAAGTGATTTTCAATCCCGCAGTTGTTTAATCTGGATTATGTATTATTCATGAAAAGAGACAAATGGGGACGGTGATCTTTCCAGTTTGCAATATTAACAAATGTATGTGAACGACCTTTCTACTTTTCTAATAAAAAATGTATTTTGTGGGTAACACCGAAATGCTCCGAAAATATGAAATTATCCCCTTGTCTCTTTTCTATTTCCTACGAGGAAAATAATACGACCTTCCCATTATATTTATTGTGCGGTGACAGAAAATGCTGTCTAAACCTTGCATGAAAACATAACTTTTCTTTTACTCCAAATGATTTTTGTAGAGACTATGACTTACTGTTCTATATCTCGTGAGTTATTAAAGTGATTCGTCATCTGTATTTTCTATTTTCTTTCTATTTTTACTTGTACTTGAAATTTTCCTGCATCTTTTCTTAACCGTAATTAGAAAATCGAAATATATTGTTATTATACAAATATAATTGTATAAAAAAAATAATATCTTATTCTATATATAATTTAATACAGAATGTCTGTACATATTACAGAGCTACTACAATTATAAAGCAGAGCATACAATTATAAAGAAAGAGTTATAAATAATATCCCTCTGTTATGAGGGTAAGAAGACAAGAAAAGACTTTCCCAGCATGTGACGCGCGCAAAAGATAGATTGTCTGGTCTCTAAAGATGAGGTCGAAGTTGCATCATCTGTCGCCAGAGAAGAAGCAGTGAAGCAAGCGAGATCGAAGTTGACATTGTCTGCTCGCTCGACAAGGAATCTGGTTCCATGATTGCGCTCGCATACGCCGGAAGGAAACTTCCAAGGCTAATGAAAAATGAGTCGAACGGTCGAGAAAACCGTGGCCATTCTTCTCGCAGTCCCTGTCTATATTGCGTCCGTCGGGAACTTCCCGTGCGAAAGTATTACTAGTAAACGACTGTGAGCAAAAATCGATGCTTCGATGTTGTTTTTCCGACGCGCGTGTAACGTCGCGAAATAACGTCCGCATATAATCAATTACGAGTCTCGAAGTCGCGACGTTGTAATAAAAACAGTCGTTCGCTTCGTTATTCAACTGTAGTCGCATCTTATTGCTCAGCAAAATAGCAAAAACGAGAGCAATGATGAAAATAAAATCGAAAATGATCGCGAAGAGAAGGACATCTTAATCATTTAATACTTCTATACATTCTAAAAAATATCGTATATGGATTTAATACTATGTTTTTATAATTTTCACCAATTTGTTGGTTTTAATATTAATTAATAATCCTTGATATTTATGTTAATACCATCACAGAGTGGATTTAAAACCTATGGTGTTAAGTCCACATTATTTAATGTTAATATTAATATCAATACAGTAAGAATTACACACTGCATGGTTGTGTTAAATATCCCCTCCGATAGTTTTTAAACAAGAAAAGAGTACTAATCAAGTTTACAAAAAGAAAGAAGTACGGTCTGAAGTTTTCTCGCGATATTTTCGATTAATTTGAGATGCAATATGTGTTTGCCAATGATGTGTTTGCCATGCTTGGAATTGGCAAAGGTATCATAATCGTAATAGCCATGATTTTGGAAACATCTTAAAGTACCCAGGTCACGTTTCATGGAAAAGGAACGCTAGGGAGGAATGCCAAGCTTCTGATAGATCGGCTTAGAAAATACCGGAAAAGCCTATACTCCTTACAAATCCACTGCTTGAATCACGAGGGATCTTCGTTACTGGCAATGCAGACTTGTAGTGAGTCTGTTATAAACCAAATGCGATCGATCAAGCGAACTTCGTACTGACAGCGCGAACCAAGAAGGATTGTCCGCGAATATTGGTAGCGTTACGAATGGGAACGATACATGGTTCGGACATCGCTTCGAAAGAAAAATGGTTGTGAGGCACGTGAGAATATCGGTAGCGATGATAATCTACTTCTGTTGTAGGTATAAATCATTAATTAAGTTTCTTTTTTGATCAAATTGGAAACAGATTGCATCGTACATCACCACGATCATCTCTTCCGTCTTAAAATAACTTGAAATATTTTGTGAACATAAATCGATAGCTATATCGAATTTTTTATTGTGTCAAATGTCGTATCTTATATGAAATAAAAAAATTTTTAAGAATCTTATATTCGTCACTTTTTGTTCGTCTTTATATATATAAGAAATAGTAGCGGAACTGTGAAAATCTAAGGAAAAAATTAAATAAAGTCCATTATTTATGGACTTTATTTTATTAATAGAAGAATTAATAGAATAGAATTAATAGAAGTTTTATTAATTAAATTTAAAGAGTATTCGTTATTTGATTTTAAACTACAATAACTACACATATTATTATATATATTATGAAACATAAAAAGACATACTCATTACACGCGATTGGATCGTTCATGATTTGCGCGTTTCTTTTCTTTGAAATTATAATTAATATTAGGAGCATTTGGTTAAATAATGTTCTCTATCCTTTTGTTTTTTTTTAATGTATAATATAAATATTTTTTTCAAAATGTTAGTGTATAAATTACTTAATAATGTTTGTTTATTTATAAAAGAGATGAAAATTAACATCAGATTCATTGTGTAATAAAGAATCGACAAATCGAAAAATTATGTGTACAAAGTATAATAAATACGAATAAAAAAATTAATTTTATTAAAGCAATTCATTCATATATTTGCATAGGAATATATTCAATTTTTTCATTTCGTCTTTTTAAAAGAGTTAACAGTATATCGCACGTATTTTTAACAGAATGGAAATAAATGAAAAACAGATTTTTATGTATTGTATTTGAAAGTAATACAAACAGTTTGACAGTAATTTAGAACTTTAATCAAAAACTATTTTAATTAAGAAACAAATATTTAAAAAAAATAAAATGAAATAAAAAAATTTTCATTTAATCTATAAAATTATATTGTTGAATGTTATTAACTAAACTGAATTACTTCATATGTAACATTTATTTTTATATATGGAAAATTTCCAATTTTAATTACTTTTTACAGAGAGTATACCTAATGCATCCTTAAGATTTGAAAAGTTAATAGTAAAAGTTATTGATTGTATACACGTATTTACACACGGTCCAATAAGATTCTTATTGTTTTAAAAGTTAATGTTTTACTAAATATATATTTTATATTTCTATCAGAATATAAAAATAAAAGATTTCAAATGTACAATAGACTACTAATTCTTCAATTAAATATACATTTTATACAAACAGTGATGATTTCCGTAATTGAAGAACTTCGAGTTAACTTTCGCCTGCGCGTTCGCCGAATCCGAAAGTTGGCGACGAGACCGTCGCATCGGGTTGCGATGTCACGGCACGTCGGAGAGAAGCGTCGACACAGTCATTGTCAGTATTGTGCCGGTAAATCTGTCCGTGCCCTCGTACCTGCATACGGAAGTTGCCTGGTACGGCCTGGTGGTTAGATATTCCCAGCAAGCCACCAATGTCTCGCGCGAGTATTGTCGGCGACACGAGTAACAATGCTGAATCACGTCGGATTTTAACACTCGCCATCAAATGTGCTCTGTGTGATTAATGACTGACTGTATTCAAGTCTTCATTATACGATCATCAATTTTTCCACGGACTAATCGGGATCGGGCAAAAATATTTAAATATCCAATGCAATAGCATTGCTAATGCGGCACAATAGCTTCAAAATGATATTTAGAATTAGTATAGATCACATTGCGCAATCACGACAATCAATCACCGAATAAAATTGATGTAGAATTATATGAGAAAGAATCTCTGTTTTCTTTTTCAACATGGATCTCGTTAAGGAGATACGTTCTATTAAACTTGCAACTTTATAGGAAAGAAAACTATACTTGATATATGCACATAAATCTCTTGGAGAGCTTGATATAAGTATGTACTAAAATAAAATGATAGATCATTTTGATATAATGCAATACATTCATTATCTTAAAAGTCAGAAAAGCATTCCGCTTGCTTGAAACATACAGGAGCAAATACGCAAAGAAAGAGAGAGAATCTCGCGCGATATTTAGCCTTGCGGTTGACAATCGGTGAAATATTATAACCGTTTCTACTTGGAGTGTCAAACGAATGGTGCACATACCTTTTCATCGTGGCAAACAATCCTTCCTTTCATTCCTATTAGATGTAACGTAAAATACACGTATCCTCCACGTACCGTCGTCATTTTCCCGCCGGCTATTTACGCTCGGCTATTGTTTGAGTGCTGCTGTGGATTAATTTCCCGATGCGCAATGGAAGAGACATCAGACAAGCGGCGGGTCGAAGGGCGCAATAAATTAATTCGAGATTGTCTTATTCCGACAGCCGTAACGTGGTCGTAACGCGGCCCTCGCGAACATCCGATCCTGTTCTTACCTTGTGTCCGTACCTTGAATTAATTGGATTTCTTTATTTGACATGATCAAAATGAATACTGTACTATTAGGCAGCATCCGCCGTAGTTCTTGTGCCCGAAGATGATATTTGTAAACAGCGCTTTCTAGAATTGACTGCGTTCAGCAGAGAAAGTAGTTTTGCAACTGTTGTAAAATTCTTTAATATGATTGATCTTGCCTTTAATTCCTTATGAATCAAAATGTATAAATCAATCATATCAATGAATTTTACAAAAGTTGCAAAATTACTTTCTCTGCTGAACGCAACTTTTCAGCAAAAGTATCTAACTAGAATAGCGCCCGTCTTCTTTGACGAAGGAAGGAATGTGATTATCAGAGAAGTCGTATAACCCTGCGGTTGACACTTGCAAGTGCTTTCCACCGTTCTATAGCGCAAAGGGACACACCGGTCCCTTCATACATCCCCGCATCACGTCCTGAATTTAGAAGACGTCATTTGTTCCCATAAAGCGATGTAGAAGTATCATCGGTGGAAGGAGCTTCGGATGTCGCGTCTGAGATATGCAGAATGTCGGCACGCAGCTATTCAGCGTCTCGCGGAATGTACAGGGGATGGCATCGGGACACCCTATATTTGGTAGAGAGGCAGTGTATCACATCTTGCTCGAATATTTCTGTAATGATGTACGAGCGAGATACTACGAGGGGCGCACACCAAGACAGCACTTAGAAAGCTATTCGCCTAACATCCATGATATACTTCTCGCGCCGCATTGAGAATGTTCTTCTTCATGGTAGATCCTGCAGGAGATCCTCTATTCGAGACTGTCACTTTGAATATTCTTGCAACGCTCCCTTCAAAGCTTCCAAGAATGTATACATTTAAACGAAATGTGAAATACATAGTAAATGCGTAGTAACGAATCAAAATGAGAGAAGAGGGACAATGAAAATTCTAACAAGAAATTCCATTACAAAAGCGCGAGAAATACACACGACCAAGTTCGTGTTCATTTTATATCTTGCGAATGAATATGTATGCGTAAAGGCGTACACTTAAATACATTTTTTACGCGTAAATTTAAAAACGCAGAAAATTAAAAAATTTTATATGTATATATAATTTTTAATTTTTCTTTATTTTAAGTAGAGAGTATCTCGAAATTTATTCATGTGTATTTTAATCTGGGACAATCTAGTCACAATTTTTT
>NW_017259396.1:1261723-1280743 GCF_001594045.1 Atta colombica
ATAGAAACTAAACAAATATTAAATGAATATGTTAAGTTATAATTTATTATGACATTACTAAAAAAAAATGATTTTAATGAATATAACGCTTTTTATTAAGAGTTTTCGATAGAATTTCATATTTAAATGTTCGTAAAGATTAGTTATTAGAAAAGAAAGAAAATATGTTAAACGATATCCATACAAAACAATATTTTACAATAAAAGAACAATATTTTACAACAATTAAAGAACTTTCTAATCTGTAATATCGATAATTTCGCGTTACGCCAATTAGGTTATAATAAGAAATCGCATATGCCCACAATTTTAATATTGCAATATCGCGGCAAATTATGATTTATCGAGAGGATCTATCTGCCAGCTTTTTTCACTTCTCTCACACATCTATTTTTTTTTTTCGCCGATTCCCTTGGCGATATTTTCCTTGACGTCGCCTGTCACTCCGAACGCGCATTTTCGCTATCGTTGACTTGAGGCAATAAAAGTAAGAGACAACCGCACGGCTTTCTTCGGTGACTGCACTGGAAACGTTCGAAAAATTCGGAAACACGATATCTTATCAATACACTCGTAAAAGGAAAGAGTATCACATTTGCGACAAAATGGAACATCGACACGGCATTTCAACTTACAAACATGATTACGCTTGCAAAGTCAAATTTGTGCCAACTTCCATCGTGAGAACAAGAAATTTAAATTTTTTGACGGTATCTTATGCATTTCCTCGTTTGCGTTCGAGTAATAACGTAGAATATCCCAGAGATTTCTCTTTCTATTCATATATGTACTTTTTATTTGTGAATCTTATCGCCAGATTAATATTTGCTCAACTAAAATAACAAGGTACTTTCTTAAGTTACGAGTCGCGAAACATAGTAAAATTTCAAAATAAATTTTTGTAATAAATTTTTGGTTACCAAAAATTTCCAGCAAATTGTCAAATAAAGTGAGATTTATAGAAACGTCAATATGTATAAAAGACGGCATTCCGCGAATATGTGATACATATTCTGTTTTCCGCCTAGATTAAATTATCGCAAAACTTTAAAATTAACAAATAACCCGCAATAGTATCAGGAGTTTCCAAAAGGAATGGAAGGAAATGTTTAAACTTATATATGTATATATACGTGTATATGTATATACGTGTATACGTACAAAGCAGAAGATCATTAAAATGTCTAAACGTTGAGCCCCGTATAAAGTCTGCGCATTTATCATCTGGCTCAAACTTCATCCAATTCTCGCGCAAAATCCCGCATGCTGTATTTCGCAGGGATCGTTAAGGATAGCCTCGGGTGTATGGATCAACTTTTAAACATGATCGCATAAAACCCGCTGATGTACCTCCGAGATTATTAACAAGCGCGCGTGCGCGAAAGGAGGCATAAATAGATTAATCGGAGCAAAACTTTACGACTATACCCTTGTGCCGCACATTTATAACGCCGTTTTACAAGCCCCATGTGCAAATGCGACCGTGAATCACGCCGCATGACAACGGCGTGTCGTACAAGAAAGCACTTCATCGCCGACCTCGTTGATTTTCGCTCCTTATCGCTTCTAATTGCGCTATAATTGCCGACGAAGTCACCGTCGCGTTCGTAGGTGCAAAAATTATGATGTTCTTTTTCCTTTTTTATCGAACTCCGACTTTACATACGGTTAAACAAACTGTTTTATGAAATCGAAAAGATAATTCATTTTTAGGATTTACAACTATAAACTAGTATTTGCGTTATTAAGACCCGATTGCATCAACGTTACTTTATCCATATTCTCTTTTATCGATAAAATTGCTTTTTTAAGCATATAAGTTATGTTACAGATATTTATGTTTAAAAGCGCCTTTATCGATAAAAAAGGCTCAGAATATGGGCCTTTGACTTTAAGCGAGACTTGAAACTCTCTTTGTCTCTATCTCTTTTTCAGCTTTAAAACGAGACAAAGAGAATTTTAAGTCTCGCTAAAAGTGAAAATAATATGTGTTTAACCAATTGGGCCTAATCAATTGGACTTAAAACATGCAGGTAAATTTTGCAACAATATCATAAACATATGATACGTATGTTGCATGCGGGCGTTGCTGTGCGCGCGCGCGCGCGCGCGCGTGTGTGTGTGTGTGTGTGTGTGTGTAATATTACACGGAAAGAATGATTTTGCTGAAATATCTCAAAATTTAGCTAGATATTGATCTAAAAATAAATTTTGTTGGACTCTCAAAATATGATGTAGGATGTTTAATCTGATTGCTAGAATATCAAAATTTGTTATGACAATGCTTATTATGCCTGAATGTTCTACACAAATATTTTGATGAATTAATAAATTAGTTCCCATAGTTAACGTTAAGTAACGCTAATAACGTATTTAAAATTTCATGCACAATTATTTTCCATTAATAAAGTTGACCTGTGTTTCGAAAGCTATATAACAATTTACGGTTAGACAATTAACTACATTTTAATTTAATTGAAAATAAACGCTGAAAAGGTGCATATTCGTCACAACATGCTTTACTATTTTCATTACGATAAAACTACCACTCAAACAACTAAAATAACTTGTGAAATTTGTCGAGATAATATTGTATTAAAAAAAACACATGACAAGATTGGTTTAAAAAATTGAAAAGTAGTAATTTTTATGTAAACGCATTTTGATAAGTATTCTTTTATCGTGTATTTCGAAAAATAGTGATAAATTTTAAATCAATACTTTTTTAAATGTTTCGAAAAAATCATTGAAAACTTATTTATACACTTAATCTATGTATCACTCTCCCTTATTTTATAAAAGTGATATAACTCAAAAAAATTTTTCAAAAAAAACAATTTTTCACTTGACAGAAAATTATTGACTAATCAAATAATGTTGGTAAAATGAATATTTTTAATATGATCAAATGTTATTTTTAGCATATTTGTTTCACAACTTTTATAAAACAATTCTTCTTGGATTGTAACAATTTCGACAATTTTAGAAGCTAAATTCACCTTTGATTGATAGAATATATAATATTTACTTATTCATACTGATAACTCGAAAATTACATTTTTTTTTTACAAGAGAGCGATGTACAATGTAAGAGATATAAAATACTTCACATTTCTAAAAAAAATTAATTATTTTTTTTTAATAATATTTAGTTCTTTCTCCTCTAATTCTGGGAATTTTCCAGTCTCAAAGTTTTCGGAAAGATATCTGCGAGATTTCGTTAATTAACGACATTGAGCATGAGCAGGCAGATAAGTTCATCCATCGAGTAGGCTAACTTCACTAATTTTCAGCGTATAAAGGGGGAAACTTAGGGCGAGATAGATGGAATAGCCGGGAAGTGGACCAGATTGTCGACGTTGCTCGCCGGAAATTTCAGGTCAGGTTCCGTGCCAGATGTCATTGCACCTGACAGCCGTGTACGAATATAATTATGCCAATTTAACCGATCCTACGAGGTGAAACCAGCCACAATACGAAGTGGCTTGCCTCATCGCGCAAATTTAAAAGATATTAACATAAGACAATAAAATCAGAATAATAAAGCCAAAAAAATTTATTAAATTTGACGCTATTGTTTTATGGTTGAAATATTTTAGAAGAAAATGTATAATTAATTACTGAATAATTACAATAATTAATTACTGAATAAAAATTCTTATGGTTAGAGATTATTTGAAAACTTTATAATCAGACTTTCAAGAGACATTCTAAAGACGTCATCGAAGACGTCCTTATGTTCTAAGGATATTCCCAAGATGTCCCTCAGATAAAATATAAATTATTTAGCTTTGTATATTATTCATGTATATCACGATATCTTTTTTTTGTATAAATAATACTTCTTGAAAATAAATTATTTAAAATTAGATTAGTTTTCACTATTTTCTAAAAAACACGATACGATAAATCTTTCGAAGAAACTTCACAGGATGAATATCAGATAACGCAGAAACTACCAAGGGAAAAGTAGAGGAAAAACGGGATAAGATTGTACGGATTTTCATATTCTATACGGAGAGAAAAGGAAAGAGAAAGAGGATCTCACTTTAAATAGATTTACGCGCTTTCCTCTGAATGCTGAGGCACTCTAGCGCCGGTAATTAGCGTAACTACAATGCCTAACTACTTGTCAAGGCTTTCTTGAAAAATCTAAAGAACAGACTGTAAAGCTTTCATTATCTTGCGAGGATACTAGAAGATGAAAACAACACTGATACACAAATTATTTCTGAGTTCCAAAGAGAATTGCAATTAATCCCTCATGAAATTAGAGAAATTACTTAATCACGTAAATGCTATTTATTTATTTAAATAAATAGCAATGTTGATTTACTTGAAAACGTTTTAATTCATTCATTGAATTCGTTTCTTCTTGTTTCAATTTCTCTTAACAACCCTCTTGAACTGGAATTTTATTACTAAATGGAATAAATAGAGTCCCTGTTCTGGGAGGTGTAGTATTAATAAATCTTTAACCATGGCAGCCATACAGTTAGAACGAATAATAAGTTAAATTGCTTTTGATTAACTTCGCTCAGAATTTACGTAGACGTTCTACATAAAGCTTGACACATATTTGTCGCGGCACGTAAAATCTCCATCGCAAGAACTCATTCGCCACAACCATCTGGGTCAACGAATATAATTGCTTTTGTCTCTTCGAGCATTCGAGGCTGACGTTAATCCAGGGCATACCTCTACCGTGTGTCTGTCTACAATGGAACAAGATTTATTCCGGGCTTCAATCGTGCGTTGCTTTTTCATCAGCGAGAACAGTCGCAAAAAAATTGCACCGTCTTCCCGCAATATTTGGCCGCCAGAAGTTCCTCAAACACAAATCCTGAATCCGAAATCAACTGCGATCTCGTCGGATTTCGAACGCGTGACAAGTTATTATTCCATATCTCCCTGTAATGCTGTCCTAAAGCCAGTTTGCAATATATGTAATGTTGCAATTTATGTTAATAATTCTAATTAAACAAAACAAAACGAATAGTTAATATCATTCTGTAATGTATAATGTTTGTAATTCATTGTTAATATCATTAGAAAGTTTCTCATCCATCAACTTTATATTTTATACTTCATGAGTAATCCTTAAAGCTTATTGTTAAATTCAAAAGGGCACGCGATAAATGTCTTATCTCCCTCGTTCTCAACAATAATGAGAGAAAAGGAGCACGAAATGGTTAATTAACGGGATGAGAAGCAGGTTTCTGCAGTGCATTCGTGCTACACGAATGTACGAATGCGTGGTGAAGAAATGAAGAAACAAACTTTTTATAAACTGGACGAGAAGAGTTATAGTAATGAACAACGATGAGAAGGACAAGATGTCAAGAGATGTTGCGAGGAAGAAACGGATCTCGAGACATTCCAGTTGTATTCAGGAAATGGAATAAGTGATAACTGAGACTTGCCCGTTAACAGAGTATGCTAAAACGTAGCTACGCATACAGCAAGCGAATGATTCATCGATACGAATTTATGCCGCATCGTGGCCTTTGAGAATAATAATGAAGAAATCCAAAAATTCTTATGCTGGAATTTGCGCTAATCAATATTATAATCGCAAAAAAGCTCATGCAGATATAATAGACAGTTTTAGTATTACCGTGTATCCAAATTCCAGATATGGTAAAGTCATGTTATTTAGTAAAAAGTCGAACTGCACGTGCAACGCTAAAGTCACTTTTTACTAAGTAATGTAACTTTAGCGTTCATTGTATCTGGATACACAATATTGCAAAAACTCTCTAATAATTGAGACAACAAGATATCATTGAATATAAAACATGCACTCTGTGAATTAATTGAGCATTTAGCGAGAGATGAAAAAAGTTTTCAAGCAGAGGTTCGACAAATTGTTATTTAACGAGAGTTGCGACAATTTTTGCACAAAGTCAATGTAAGAAATTCCTTTTATTGATTTTTTTTATCTTTTTGATTTTTTTCAAATAATAATTTTAAGAGCGAAAGCATGATAAAATAATGAATACTATATTAATATTATATTAAGTATATATATATTTTAACAAAAATAAAAAATATTAAATTAAAGAAAATTGAAAAAAAATTGAAGAATTAAAAAAATTGAAAATTGAAGAAATTGCAGAAAATTGTACTAAAAGAATTATGTAACTAAAAGAATTGTTCAACATTTTTGACAAAAAGATTTATAATTGAATGGATCCAATAAATCAGTTCTGGAGGATTAAAGTAAAAGCATACAACGACAATCAGCCGATTGTCGTTGTATCTATAAAAAGTCTTTGGCAATGTAATTTGGATACAACAAATTGTTATTGTTTTCTGTAAACGATACAATACTTGGTCAATACTTTGTCCTTCTACTCTTGCCTTAAATCCTCCGGAGCTGATAATGGATTTTAGACCCAGTTAATTATAAATCTCTTTATCAAAAATGTCTATCAATTTTCTTTACGTTACAATTTTCTTCAATTTCTTCAATTTTCAATTTATTCAAATCTTCAGTTTTCTTTAATTTGATTTATTCTTATTAAAATATATTTAGCATTCATAATTAATTTTTATACAAGTTATGTTATTATTGTTCCTTAAAATTAATTAGTGCTTTTCAGTTAAATGAATAAATGCATGGGTCTGTAAACGTCAGTAATTGTGTTACAGATTTTTAGCGTCAGCTCCGAAAAATTAAACTTGGATTATGCAATATTATACGGAAGTTCTATGGTTATAATAATATCATATTGACAACTTTATAAACACTATCTGCCTTATGGTCCATTGAACATTGGGCGTCTGCGGACGTCTGCGGAATTTCTTCAGATCGCTTCATTAATTCACAATTCGTCTTTCTTTCCACGGTTGGACACGGAAACTTGAAATCCGACAGAAGAAGAGTCACTCTTTTATTCGTAGCACGTAAAAGACTGGATTCACGATTCGCGCGAAGTAAGTTGTACCACAGTTATGAGAAAGTTCACCGTTTTATTTGATTCAAAATCGATTGTGATTCTTCACACAATTAATTCACTTAATATTTTTCCTTCTATGTCAGAAATTCCTGAGAAACTGTTTAAGTTGAATATCTCCGTCATAGTTGCACATCAATTCGGAAATGGAGATCATAAGTCTCCCTTTCACTCGCTAACTTAAATAAAACTTCATTGTTCTTGGAATTATCAGTGAATGTAATAACCGACTAAAAAAAAGAAGAAAATAAAAAATCTATACGTGTTATCGATTCGTCGCCTTGTCTGATTGTTCGTTCTTTTCAATCGCGCATGAATAAACTCTCTCATCCGTCGCGATCGCGGGTTCAACGAGTTCTATCGCGACGAAATGCCGTTGATAGAAGGAAATTCATACTGGCCGGGGATTAAAGACTCGGCATTACCGTTTAATTTCCGCTTTATTAAAACATGCGGTGCTGATGCTGAGAGCCGAAGAGAGCAAAGACAAGAGAGGAGAAGAACAGTCAGAATTGTTAATGAGGCCTCCCATCCAAATATAACAAAAGTGCGGCTTTGAATTGCAGATTTCTTCGGTGGATCGTGAACGAACTACGACAATCCTTGGTTAAAGAAGAAAAAACCGTCAGAAAAAAATGTCACAGACCACTGAACGAGATTACAGATGCGAAATGATTTGTCAGATTATTTTACGTTTCTCGCGGTGAGAATATTAGTCTATCAAGGGCTTTCGTCGCGATTGAATCGCACATCGAGTACAGCTGTTCCAAACTTATCCTCTTAATTAAAGAGAAAAATTATTATATTATAATTATATTATTCAGTACAATACTTTGTTATATTTACGAAATATATTTAAATTAATCCTAGAACACAATGGTAGGTTCTCTAGATTAATTTTCATAATTTTTAAATATAAATATACAAAAATTATTGAGTGATGTTTACATATATGTTAACATTTTTAGAAAATATTTGTAAGTTTGTATATCTATATACAGTATATAGTAAAAAAAAGAAAAAGTAAAGATAAGATCATTATTTAATCATATGCTCCTACATGGAGAAAAGCAGTTAAATAATTTTTACCTTAGAGAGGTAGACCAGTAACAAGACCAGTAAAAATATTCTAACTCTATTTTCGTCGAATTTATGACGAACTTTTACTTGCTTGAAATTAGAAATATTGAAGATATAAAATAAATAGTACGTTACTATAACAAATCTATTCAAGTGATATATCTTACAGAAAGTTAATCATACTGATCTTCATCAAAACTGATAAATACAAAGAACTCTCAGGACTTTATACATTTGTGTTTTTTTATTGCACAGTAAATTTTGTCAGCGCTATGGCAAAACTCATAAAATAAATTCTATTTAGGTATATGGTAATTTATATAAATTTAAATATAAAGAATAACTTACAGTTTGGCTATACATCAATCGCTCATTTATCAAAAAAGTAAAGAAAATTAAAACAAAAAATGAGCATCTATTCCTATATAGATCTATCAATTTCATAAAATTTACTAAAATTCTAGCACATACTTTATATTTTTCTGCGTAATATTTTAAAAAATAATTTCTTATCTTAAATGAATAAATGCATAGGACACGAATGACTAAATTGTGTGTATCAAGAGTTAAGATGATCAATTAGATGATCTGCCCGAGATGATCTTGCGTGGATTTATTATGTTGTGTGTCTGCGGTGTTATCACATTTGACGCACATGAAAAATCAATGCCATCGATAATGCACGAGTACTTCTTATCCTGATCTTGCCATAAATAGTTACAGTAGCATCGGTTAATCGATCATAGACTGTCTCCGGCTCTCTCTTTCTCTATCTATCCCTGTACTGCGATGAAACTTCCGAGTTCCGAGTCGCCAACCGGATGACACAACTTTGCGTAGTTTTTTCCCGGGAATTCTCGCTCTTCCGAACAGATCATCGCTGTCACATCGATGCTGCAAAGATGTCAAGGTTCACCTTTGGTGAAGCGTTAATGTCATGTGATGACCGCGTCGCTTTCACGCTCGCGGGACTCGCAGGAACTTTAGTGAGATCGACGCGAAAGAAATCGCTCGTGCGTCCACACAAAGGAAATTATTGACGTGTGTTCGTAAGCTCGCTAGAAATTACGAGAGAGACGCAGGAAAGCAGGGGAAATCTGTCCTTACGCGAAGACACTTGGAAGCATCTGCATGGACAATATTGATGACCGATATCGATGAGCGCGTGGTTTCTCGAACGGTTTTCATCGTTGGAGAATAGCGTCGATGAGAATAGCACGACGAGAGCCGGAGTTGATGGAAAATGTTAGGAATTTAATTCAGCTTACATACGAATATCCATTTTATTCGGCAAATCCAAAAAAAGGGGAAAAGGAAAACGAGATAGTGCTGTACACGTAAAGTATGCGGACCTATCATGTGTACGTATACCACACACGTATGGTTATGTTTAACTTTAGTATTCATTGAAATTTCAACCATGGAACGTGGTTCACGGCATGGCGCGCATCGTGGATTTATGAGCAAACGGGTCAAACCCCAACACACAACGCTCCAGATGATACTGGGATGAGAAAAGGGCTGGAAGAAACCACCGACCACAAAGACGTTATTAATACGAGCTCGCAAGCGCAGCCATGTGATCCGACTGGAAATTACTCGAAGGTTTCCCTCTCGACCTTCCCCATTTCATACAGCACAAGTCGTATCTTCCGAATGAATGTCCAATGTCTAATGTCTCACAGCGAAATAAATAATATAACGAAACTTAGAGCCTTAGCAGAAAGTTAAATATAATCTTAAGACAATGTCTTATGACTTAATGTCATATGTTTTTAATAACGCAGAACTTGTCTTAAACTACTTTACTTATATCTTAAAACTATCTTATATAAATACGAAATGACTTTAAAACAAGTAATAAGATAAAATTCTTGTGCGTTATTAAAGACATAAGACACTATCTCAAGATTATAAATTAGCCTTTCTGCTACGGTCCTAAAGCCTCGCGCATCAAATTATATGCAGATATTCTTACGACTTATGGATTTTTGGACTGATTTGGAATATGATTGATATAATGCGCTAAGAATTAGAAAAAAGTGAAGAGTAAATTATAAACCAAGATTAAAATTAATCTCTTAGAAACAATCATTAATTTATCTTTTTATATAATCTTGTAATTGTTTTTATATCTATAATGATTAGCAATACAAATATTATTACTAAAGGAGAAAAAAGGAATACACAATGGATTTAGCATTATATAATTATTGTTTGATTTATGATAGATTATTATTATTGTTATTATTATTGTATTAAAGATTGTTATTATTTTTTTTATTTTATTACTTTATAGACTTACTATTTGACTTACAACCAAAGTTTTAAAATGTAACTGTACTATAAGTACAGGGATATCTATAATAAGCTACTCTACATTTTACGTTGAACATAACGAAATGCAAATAAAAAGTGTATTAAAGTACTATGTCTTTCATGAAATATATGTCGACCTTGTGCTGTCAGTATAACGCAGAATGAAGAGAATTCGTGTAAAGTACACTGTACAATATTTATTATTTCAATTTATAATCTTCTGCTTCGGTTGTATGCTTCGGTTCATTTACATGATCAGCGATTTTTATGAAAGATTGAACGAGTGAATATCAAATACAAATTGACATTCTAGCAGGTTCACGCGAACTGACATTTTAATTAATTATCATAGAACAGTAGCGTAGTGGAGAGTTCTCGGAATCAAAGATCTCGGTAGTTCGCAAAGGCCACGACCGAGAACGGGAGCTCGATTGCCTGGTCGCGATTGCATTTTTATCTGGAAAATGATGAGGTAATCTACGCTGACATTTCGTGGAAACGTTTTACGAGAATTCACAGTGCTGTTCTGACAAGTCATTCCAGTGTTCTTTCCTTTCTCGCGTACGGAATAAAGTCATTCAGATAAACTATAGTCCAACGTCTAAACATTTTAGTCATATCAAATAAATCAAGTAAAATAATCTTTTGCATTTTATCTAATTCTCTTGTTCATGCCGCAATTATATCTGCGGTCGAGCGTTCAAACAAACTTTCTCTTGAGAAAGAAATTTTTGTAAATTCCCTTTGACATTAAAAGAAAAATTTCTGGAATTTACGACTATTATTACATGTTGCCATAATTATGGCATATAATTACTGTTATAATGTTAATAATAACTATATATTTAGTTATATAAATAAATATATAATATATATTGGCACCGATAATGACTATAATTATTAGGGATGCACTGAATATCTGGAAAATATCCGTATTATCCAGTATTATTTGATACTTTTTTATTATCCGATTGGATAGCTGGATATCATTAATCCGACAATATATATGAAATTTTATATTGAAAGTTTGCGTCACATTGATGCAGAACTCTATTCTTTTCAACTGAACTTTTTGTAACAATTTATCTTTCTTCTTTTCACATTGGGGAGATAAAAAAAAAGATAAATTGTGCAAGAAATTTGGCTTAGGCTGCATTCTGGAAGTGTAATATCAACAGCATCAGCGCTATTGTGTTAAAGTAACTGTCCTTATTAATGTGCCTTTTAATCAATTTGCTTATTACTGAATTAATTATTAAATATTGTAGCTTTAATTTTATCTGCTTGCAATTAATATCTGTTTTTCAACTACTTCTTTTTTTTATAATATTTCTTTAATCTAAAAAATGTTAATAATGCTTATAAATGTTAATAATGTTTATAATGCTTTTAAAATAGAAAATAAAAATAGAAAACATATTTTTATCCCTATTAGTGAGTCCTCTAAGCGACGATGGCCCTATTATTGCCTTCAATTTGTGTGCCTATCCATATTTGACTCATTTTAACATATAGTTATTAAAAATAGGTAATAAATTTAAGCTACTTGTTTATGTTAATACATTACATTACATACAAATCATTTTTCAATTATATTTATTTCAAAGTACATTCATAATACAACGTTCTCAGCTTCAATACAGGGCACATAATAGGGACAAACTTAAAGTCTTGCAGAACATATTAATGGATTCACATAAATTCCTCATAGCTTTCGAAAACTATTTAAAATACTTTAAAACTCAAAAAATAAAATATTATTATCTTCGGTATCGTATGCATTAATAATTTAACTTAACAAAAAAATTTAATATTTTTTCTTATTTATTTGTGTCAATTTTCTTTATGACTTATCGAAATACAAAAGCATACTAATAGGGACAGGCACAGTAATTGGGATAGTTACTCTATTCTATCTTTATCATTCATTAAATCTAAAATAATTAAGAATAGGATATAGAATGATGCAATAATAATGCTGATAGCTCACTGTAAAAGAATAAACCTAAAAACTCTGCTGTAACGTGATGTAACTATATAAATACTCTGAAAAAATATCATAAATTTTATGACCAATTAAAAGTTAAAAATCATAAAATATGGTATAAGGATAATTATGGAATTTTTTAAAATACGAATGAAAATTTTTTTAAATATGTAATGATAATGAAAAAAAATTGAATATTGTGATTTTATGTGAAAAAAAGGAAATTGTAAGAGGAAAAAACATAGATTATTCTCTACTAAATTTTTATAGAAATCATTTAAAGAATAAACATTGATAATGAAAAAGAATACCCCAGTTTAAAAACTTTTCAAAATAATTGAGTAGGTACTTTATCGTCTTCTATGCATTCGGAAAGCCTTTTCAGCGCAAAAAATCAGTTTATGCTCATAATTATGAAATAGATTGTCATCAGAAAATGCTGAAATGTTATTATATTATAAAAAATTTATTAACATTAAACTTTCATTACTAAGCATTGTTGAAACTGTATTACAAACAAACCTGTTCCACAGTTAGTTAATTATTACACAGCTAGTGTTAATTACATTGCTATTTTTTTCTTACTTTTCCTTTTTTTGAATTTTAAGGAATTTATAGGATTCACAATCTAGCCAGGAAAGTATATATTCGGTATCCGGCCGGATAATTGTCCTATCGAATATCCAGCCAAATATCGGTATTCTTTTCGAATATCCAATATCCAATATCCAGTAAATTTACTATCCGACATCCCTACAATTTGTAATCATTATTATCATAACAACAATTGCAATTACTAATCATTTAATTATAATTTATAATTTTATAATTATGCTTGGAACAACTTCACAGAAAAAAAATGTTTCCTGCCGTAGCTAATCTTGGTTTATTAAAATATATTTGCTTCCGTAACTATAAATTTATAAACTACGATGAAATACTTTACTGTTACTATTATAATATAGGTAGTTAAGACATTAGCTATCTATATTTTAGCTATCTATATTCATATTTTTACACTTACTATTTAGTTATCACGCAGTTAGTTTATGACAGCTTGCTTTTTTCAGTGTGTATTTTATACGATACATATAATTATTATAGTCACAAATATACATATACCAAAAATTTTTCTCTCAATGTACAATAGTTCGATTTATGATAAAAAAATCGAGATTTTGAAGATTCAAAACACGATTTAACGGAAGCCGTTTCTATCAATATTTATCCTATAGCTTCCATGCATCGGCAGTTTTTCCAGATAAATTTGAAAGATGCGTGTAAAGCGATCGGAAACAACGTGTACCTCCTATTGAGAATCTCTTTCGTGAAATCGTGTCTCATCATTCGTTTTGTGACTGTGTATTCGAAGATCATTCGTATCATGTCACACGTTTGCCGTTTCTCGGCGGAGAAGCGTCCCGTTTTTCTCTCCGTTGCGACACGAAGTTCGACACGTAAGAAATCAAATGGAACCACCATCAGGGACGGTCGTTAACATTCACGAGCGAACGCGGCTCGTAAATCATTTTGACAAATGCCCGGGATGCCGACGATAAATCGCAGGCGAATTTTTAATCCGCGAAACGAGCGGAAGAAAGGATTAGATGGCGGACAGGAATGCATGGGAAGGAAGGAGCGAAGAAAATGGAGTTTCCCAAAGTGGGAATAATCGAAAATAAGTTTTCGGAGCAGCGTGATACGCAAGGGGCGGATACAATGAGTCATACAATTATATTCGCCATTCATCGTTTCTTTCCCCTCTATCATACTTCTTGCTTCCGTTGTTGAATAAAAAGCTTCAGAGAGATATAACATTCATATATCAAACATACTTTTGTATTTTGATTATCTGTTGTATTATTTATAAGTCTCATTAATTTTCAAATAAATCACAAATTGCATATAAAATTGTATGAAATATATATTATGCAAATTTCCTCTACTGAATATTTTCGAGCTGCAGCGAATCCGATTCCGAGGAAAAAAATGATACTCATCAAAATTCACTTATATATGTCCAGAGTATCAAGCGAAATTAATTCGGCGAATGAATTTCGCGGAATTGATAAATAAATGTTAACGTGTGCAGTATGCACTGTACAGTTGCTAACGATGCCGCTTGATCGAATTATTACGTGAATCACGCAACGTCCTACACTCAGCATAAGACAGAAAACCAATATAAAATGAACGTCAAACAGACAAGGTTGATGGTGGCGTGGTAGAAATTAACTTACAAGAATTTGCACGAACGACGAGGAACGTCGTAACTTATTGCGCGCCCGTGGGTTCTAAATTAAGGCTTTACCTTCACGAGATGCATATACGCTTTCGTAAAGCTTATATTCACTTATAATGCAGTAAACACTGCTGGCGCACGTTCTTCATTCGACACTAGTATCACGAAAATATCAAATTCTTCAAGAAACGTGATGTGTATTAATGCCCGCATAATTAAAGAGAAATCGTTACATTGACAATAAGTAATAATTGTTCGATTATAGTCAGAAAATGCGTCTAGAAAAAAGTTTGCGAAAATATTTCTTCGATTTTCACGAGGTTCCGTCAATAAAGTCTAATCAGAATCTAGCATGGCAAATATATAGTGACTTTTAAGATACGTATAGCCATAAAAACCATCGTTATCATCATTTATATAGAAGGTAATGGTTATATAACATTAATAACAATGTAAAAATGGAAACTATCTATTGAAAATAAAATATAACACAAACATAACAGTGTATATACAGAATTAAATTTTTTTAATAAAAAAATTGTTTAAAAGGCGTACACAATTTTTGCTTTTTACGCAATTTTTTAATTTTAAAGAAAATTTGTATTTATAATATTTGTATTTATAATTCTGTACATTGTTCTATTATATTCATATTTTATATATTTTATTTATGTTATTTATGTATATATTTTATTTTTAGTTAGTTTTTTAAGTAGTTTTCGTTTTACGTTATGTATTAATATTGCAAATTATATTTTCTGTTTAAACGATGGTAGATGATCTTTACAATAGATGGATTTTACGAGAGTTAAAAATTGTTTGTTAAGTGGTACGAGCTCAGACGATGAGAAAATGAAGCTAATAATTAAATAGAAATTAATTATTCTACGTTATTTACGCAATTATTTATTCTTGAGTATTTTCAGGTGCATTATTAATTAGAGAAAATTTATATTTAATTCTGTATACTGTACAGACAAATAAATATATATTATTTATTAATCTTACATTTTAAATAAATTTTTATATTTCGATAATTCCTAATATATATATTTAAGATTCATTGAAGCTGAAGCTATTCTAATAGAAGCTATTACGCGTTTAATAAGAAATTAACATTATGGATGTTTATTGTTCAGTGATAGGTATCGTATTGTCAGAAAGCAAGAAACCGCAAAATAAGTCCTATTCAGAGAAACTCGGTACCTTTAATCTGAAAATCTGTTGTGCGACGTCAATAAGCGACAGCAGGGGCCATTATTTTCCAATTTTACGCCGTTTCGACGTGCAAAATAGCATCTTACAGTGTTGACAAGTAGGACAACGTTGTTGCGGAGAAAAATGGCTGCTCCGGGAAAAGATGCGACAACAAAAAGATCGCGCCGTGTGGTACCGCGAGAAGTATCTGAAATTCTCGCCCGGAAGTTTTATCAAGTTTTCGACCTGCTGGAAGTGGGGTCGCGGGCGAGATGGGACTGGGTGAGAGCGGCGATGTGATCGAGGTTGAGAAGGGTTGCCACGAGAATGCAGCTCTTTCATTGCAACTGTCGCCTCGAACGCATCATGGCCTCCATACCTTCGTTACGTGCACTGTGAGTAACGCGATAAATTATTGTCGTTCACCTTCTGCACAAAATCTCCTATCACTAAGGGGTCACGTTCCGGGATATCTCTGCAATAATTTCGCGGGGTCTCAAGATATTACGTGTCATTGTAAATAGCTTTTGCATTTAAGATAAGAGAGACGAATGAAAGTCGAATACCAACAGTCCGAGATGTTAAATTTATCTTAAAATTTAAATATCACAGTGATACGTTTCTCTCATTACGCTTCACATCACAAATGCCAAATACGCCATTTGTGCCATGAAAGGAATGCCAAGTTCTTAACATTTAATTTCCATAATATATCTCTCTTGATTTACAGATTAACGCTTTATAAATATCTAGATATCTAATATCTAATATCTAATCTCTCTTTGCTTTTGATTTTCTAGTATTTTAATTATCATTATTGGTACCATTTGTGACTGGAGAGATAGCAAGGACTGAAGCAAGAACTCAAGACGTTCCAATTTGCGTTTACTTTAATTTTGTTTGATAAGCACATCTTAATTAATTGCAAATTATATCTATTGCGTTATAGACATTTTACTTACTTTTATTTTTGTAACTATTATTATTACTATTTTACTTTATTTCAATTCGAGCTACATATAGTTACCTATGTTTTTACAAAATCAATATTACAGAACTGCTAAGCTCTGTTCTTCTTAAGCTTCCCTATAATCAATCAAATCAAGTGTCTTCAACACTCTCGCAATTGCTATACCTCTGAAACATTGCCAAAATACGGCTCATTATCCAAACATTACTAGATTCTGCACGATATTAAAGACTCATTAAGCGGCATATGGCCACTAAGAGGACAACTCGAGAGAGTGTTGAGATTGAGAAAGAGAAAGAGAAAGGAGAGGGAGAGAAGAAAAAGACAGAGAGAAATAGAGAGAAAGAGAAAGAGAGAGAAAGAGAAGGAAAGAGGAGTCTAAACGGCACGAAAATGACAAACGAAGGTCGAAAACTTTATCAGAACTTTCGTAGCGCGTACGCACATCAAAGTCTTGGAGCTCGTGAGCTCTAAAATTAAACGGAAATTACTTTAAGCTAATAGGTCAGTATCGAACTACCATCGTGACGTAAAGCCGAAATTACGTGCTTGATTTTCTAGTTTCGTCTATTTAGCCGTTCCGCTTGCAGGGAAATATCTTCAAATCATTTTGAGAGTCGGGAGAATCAATCGCGAGCTTGTTCCAGTATAGTACGATCACGCCTTTAATGTAAATTATTTCATCAACAGCTATATTATTTAGTTAAGAGGATTTTAAAGAACACTATTTCGAAGTAAATGTAAAAAACAAGTGAGAAAAGTTCGCCTTTCGATATTTCCGTGAGTGATATTCTCAATACGTTTGGCACACATTACTCTAAAAGATATACTTGAAAAATTTACAAGTAAAAAGATCTGCACGCGAAGAGTGGGTATTGTGAGGAACAGTATGACAGCGGTCTACATTTGAACTAGGTCGCGGGCGTTCCAGGCGGAATTGAACTCTTCGTCTCGATGCATTACTTCCGGCTTGCCGTGAAGTTTTAAGCCGTGTATACGATTTGTCGATACGTCAGCGGAGGCTATACTTTTTAACGCGCGGTTGATCTTTCAAACAAAATATTCGTCGCAGCATTTTGAAGATTAATACGTTCGAAAGTTTTATGTAACAGCTCGCTTGATGCAATTTATTAAATTTAATATGGCAATTTTTATATTGCATTTAAATATTTGCATATCGCTTATTTGCTAAAATAATGACAAACTCAAAAAACAAAGTTTTCCAGAAAATGAATTTAATAGTTTGAATCGTTAAAATTTTGTAATATTAATTTTGTAATATTAATTTTTAAATGTATATTGGGCGAGTGAAAATTATTATATTGAATAAGTGCAAAAAAATTCATGCCCGATTTATTATTTAAAGTTCAAACAGCTACAATTTTGTTAAAAACAATAACAATAACAACAAATAAACAAAATTTAAATTTTAAAAAAGGGTTTTAAAGCTTGAAATTTCTACTTTTGAAATGGTTGCTATATTTTTTGAATTTATGTGAGTTTTGTAATTTTTACATATAGGAAACTACGAGTTAAACAAAACGGGAAATTTTTTCTTCACTTTGTGGGCCTGTCCAAGAAAAATTTACAAAAATTTTTTAATTTCTAATGTAAAAGCTTAAATTTTTTCCCTATAAAATCGTTTTTAAAACATATCAATATGATTTTTCATTGCTGAGTTGTTACGAATTAAATAAAAAAAATATTTTAGCTTTGATTGCTCGTAACTCCATCAAAACCATCACAATTTAAAAAAAAACAGATTCTTAAATTCTCTTATCAGATAGAATAAGATTTAGATTTTATTTTGTTTTTAACAAAAATGGCAGCTGTTTGAATTTTGAATAATAAATTAAGCACGAATTTTTTTGCACTTATTCAATGTAATAATTTTGGAATCGTTTCCATAAAAGTCATGTCTTAATCTCCCATATAATAATATAATCGAAATGCATATGAGTATTTATTTACTTTTACGGAGGTCGATCGGTTTCGACAAGTTACTTTTATAGAGGATCTCTGTATGTATCGACTGTATGTTTTTTTTTCTAACAACTGATATTAAAGGAATAAAAATATGTTCTTTGGAGCATGTTTTTTTTTCTTTATATTTCTGTTCTTTTTTTGTAAGCAACTTTAAAATGACAATTATTGAGTCGTTGCAACAAATGAGTGACATAATATATATGCATTGTAAGTTACAGCAACATGGCTCTATCTGGTTATATATATTCTACATATATATATATATATATATATATATATA
>NW_017259396.1:1280843-1301478 GCF_001594045.1 Atta colombica
GATATTATCTTTTTATATTTATTTTTTATATTAATAAAAATATTGTGAGATGAAATTAATCGATTATTATTAGGTACGCTGTGTTGGGGCTATACAAATGTTCTTACGTCATCGGGAACCGACGGCGTCATCGACAGGATTACAATAGCAAACACGTATGATGATAGAATGCATATATGACCACGATCGAACCTGTTATTCTACGTGAGCCAACAAAGTGTCACGAAAATAGATGTTGATATATGAATATCGAGGGCTCGATAAACTCATGATTATGGAAGACCTTCGGGAGCGCTGGGCCTTTCGTACTTGCCAAATAGTCAGGTTAAATTTATACTCGCCGTAGATGAGCTCATCTAAATGCTTTTCTAAAAGCCATGGCATATTCTCTTTTTGTGTACGGAAAATAACTGCGTGTCTAACTCGTAAATAAAAAGAATAAAAAGACATTCAATCGTGCTCGCAAACAGTCGTGTTCCTGTCTTTTTGCATTCACTTCACTTTCATGATCTTCGATTCAATTCATTCCGATCCATTGTTTCGCGTTGTACCATTTGCATAGGTGACATGGTACATTTATAAACAAAGCTCGATTTCATGATTTATTTATTTCTTCTATTAACAAGATAGCATTTTCTGAGTGACTGATTTTTGCTATTTCTTTTGAGAAGAAAAAGCTAGAAGAGAAGAAAAAGAAAAATATCTTGCTATCTCAGATAAACGAGAGTCGTGCAAATGAACGAGTGTTTGTTTGATGGGCGGAAGTGAATGTGATTCATTTGATGCTCGAAAACAAGTAATGGAAATGCTGAGAAGTATCTTCTTTTAAGCAAATTCCATATGTCAGTAATAAAGTCTAAATTTCTCCCACTTTGATTGTTGACGAATAACGAGATAATCGACGCTAAATTATGAGGTAACTTTGAAGCTCGCAGTGATAATAAGTCATGTCGTCGACTGTCCGATAGCCAGCTGTCGGATTGTAGCTATGTTATGGCGATGATGTTCTAATTTCACCGAACAGTGGCCCGATTTCGCTCGCCGACAACGATACTGACATTCGTGAATTCCATCCGCAGGATTAACGGCTGTCACCGAGACTGTTACAAATCCGACGTCAGTGCAGGACAGTCCAATCATTCATCTTCTTCAGGAAGAGATCGAAGGATTTGCAGTTGAATTCTGCTGGTTGAAACTTTGCAAGTCGTAAAACGCAAATAGCTTCAAGGAATTAGGAGACGCGGTGGCGTTCATTTAAAATCAAACTTGCGCGGTAACGCCACGTCGGAAGGCAAAAGTGTTTGTCCACTCTGGGAAAACATCGTAAAAGGTAAGAAAGCAGAATCTGCGTTTAATTCAGTTTGAAGTGTTATATTGCCTCTTTTCCTTCCTGTTTTTCTGCGACAACGTCGATACTGACGAATAAATAGTTGTAAAATTAACATTCTTGAAAATAAGACCAGTACAAACATAAAGTCACGAACATAAAGAAATTATAAGAATTATCAAGAATGTCTTCAAGAAGACAACTGCTTCTTCTCTTTTATCTTCATTGCATTTAGAGACTCGACAAGATAGTATTAACAAACGTCTCTCAAACGGTATTAACATTTACAAAAGGAAACAGCATTTTATTCAGCCGCCCACATTGTATACCAAGAGTTTAATAAACGTGAATACAGTGCAAGCAAATATTCATTATTCGTTGAGTTGAGAATATTTCTTCAGTGATCTCCTACAATATAATTTCAATAAATTTTCGGTTTCATCAATTTTAAAATATTGTCAAATTTCTGGCTGAAAATGTTATTTCATAGTTAATGTTATTTCATAATTGAAATTTTAATAAAAAGCACAGTAATTGTGAAATCTTTAAAGCTAACCTTGAAATCACTATCAAATGGAAAGATATGAAAATTGCGGAGAATGCATGAATCACGAGAAATCGCATGATACGCACGATATACAACGGCAATGAGTTAGATTATGCAGCTGCCTATTAGACGGACTTGATAAGAGTGATGTATAGCATGATAGGCATGTTAATGTGAATTGCTATAAATTATAATTTCATAACTTCCGCAATTAATTCTCGACGAAGGAATCGTGAACATCGAGATATCAAATCGTGTGCGTGGAGATGGACAATCGAAATTTCGGTCCAAAGTCAAAGACTTGTTACAGCCGTCATCTTACAAACTGATATCATCGACACAGTTTCTGTTTTCTTTATTTTTTGGTCTCATTTTGCATCGATCTTCGATGCATCATATGTATACCTTCTCATCAGAATTAACAACGTCGAATGCGCGGCACAAAGGAAACGGGTCGCGGCAATTCGGTCAAATTTTCCCCGACCTATTTTTTCGAAGCTCCGTGTTTTTGACTTCGAGATACGTGAATATCCACATGAATGTTTTGATTGCTTGCAATCACGAGCGATATCGAAAAGACAAAGTTTCCAAAGGCACATAATAGTAAACACCGCGAATAAAACCTCAGCCCGAGCCTCAGCTCACATTTTATCGGATACAAATCCCAGATCGTATCCCAGTTTTACTACGGATCTATATATATCTTTCTACGATTCGAAAAAACTATATTCAAGCGAGCGTGTATTCGAAATCTATCGACGATGTGACAGAAAGATCGAAGCGTCGAAGATGAAAAATAATTATATTGATATTTAATTCCCTCCGAAGAAAAAAAGAAGGAAAGTATGGGTACAAATTACTGTACTATTCAAATACAAAACCTAGAGGAAATAAGCAATCGTGTTGGCGTCTCCCAGGACGGCGATTGTGAGCGACGACGAGGATTAGGATCAGATTTACTCGGACCCTCTTGTGTAATTCCTCAACGCGAACGCTTGAAGTAATAAAGCGACAGTTGCCCACCTTGTACACTTACGACGTCATATCGCTTTACTACTTCCAATTAA
Source organism: Atta colombica (assembly GCF_001594045.1). Taxonomy (NCBI): domain Eukaryota; kingdom Metazoa; phylum Arthropoda; class Insecta; order Hymenoptera; family Formicidae; genus Atta; species Atta colombica. The sequence goes on from NW_017259396.1 coordinate 1,283,785, forward strand.
TAGGGAACTTCAGAACGGGTGACACTACATTCGGATTACCAGCTTCCAGGAATGGGAGATTCGCACATAAAAGAATAGAGATTCCATATTCATTGCTTTATTAAATGTGTCCGAGGAAAAATGAACCTCCATTACGTGATTGCCTCTATGACAGTCTCGACTCATCCAATCGTTAACTGTTTGTCTATTCTATGCGATCAGCTACATTTGTCTCTTTTTGTTTATATAATCCCAAAATCAATTTGAAATTAATTAAAAAAGCTTTAATCTTAGAACGCTATCAATATGTAAATTTTACAAGTAAATGAGATCATTGAATGCTAAGTTATACCTTTAGTGTCATTAGGAGGTTCACTCTGCTATTCTAAAATGAGGACAAGAGGAGACAAGAATTAAAAAATTCTATTATACGTATATCGTTTAAAATCTCTGAAAATTAGTTTAGTAAAGTAAAGAAATATTATAACAGAGTGTGATAAGTGATTTCAATTTTAAGCAGTTTTATGTATTATGTTTTATTATTTTTTTGTTATTATATATTTTATTTAGAGGAATTAATTTTAATCTTGGAGAAAATAATGGAGAATGTAGTCTACAATAATTTCATATTATTTTAAAGTGTTCTTTAGTAAAGAAAATTTGGGATAACTCATCAGACTCATTCGAAATTACAAATTTGCATAATTTGAATGAAATATTAAAACTACATATATCTTAATGAATTAATATAGAACATATAATAATAAATCAAGAGCTGCATCTTCATCGAACGGAAATAAGATAAGATTATGTTTAGTTTTTTGAGATTAAATTTATATGCATGTTTATGCACATAAATATCTTTCCAGAATGATAATTTTCCGTTAATTTTCTATTATTATTTGTGACCATTAAAATCGTAATTTTTTAAACTATTATAATCTCGTTTTTGAGGAAAGTTATTTGTGTGCAGTTAGTCAAAGAAGTGTCTGCAAGCCTTATCTGTCACTAAGTTATACGTGAAAAGTTACATTTTCGATATTTTTCTTCTTTTTTATTTTATCGTTAATCTACCATAGAATTTTGCACATGAATTTCAACTTTATTATATAAAAAAATTAGACATTTCTATTGATAACTCGATTTAAAGAACCATCTTAATACTGAATTTTTGATAGTTTATTTCTTCTTTCTTTCTTTTCAAATTAATAATTTGTGTTTATAAAAGTCCAAATTATAAATATTTTATCATTAAAAATATGAAACGTACGGAAACTATGTGTTACATTAATTATAATTAATATTTCCTTGTACATAAAAGTTACGTATCAATAACAATATTGTATTACTCAACATCGATAGCATTTAGATTAACTAATTAGACAATTATAATACTGAAATCTTTAACTTTAACTGATTCTTTTTGTCGCGATAATAATCTTAACGTTATATGTTGGACGCATGGAATTTAGCATGGAAATTTCAGTTCGTGATATTTCTTCTTCGTCAAAAGTTCTGTGCAAACATAGTCTAATTTATCCTGATCTTTACCCTCTTCTTTATCAAACGCGAAGAAATTACAACGCAGCATTTTATACGATCTCAGAAGATCCGACTTTCCTCGCGCTGCACTCCAACAGCGTAATTATGTTGACCTTCGAGATAAATCATCGTTGCTCTCACATGCCACAAGCAGATGTAATATCTACTTGCGAAAAGTTTATCAGCAAGATTACACTATTACTGCGGAATTGGACCGCTAGATACCGGATATGTATATATATATATATATAGCATATAGCACACGTCCTTCCCGAAATCCCAATTTCATTGGGGGAAGGGGGCTATAATCCGTGGCGCAAAACGCCCATCGATATGCATGTAACTGTGTGCGCACTAATCATTCGGTATGAGATAGATCGACGAGGGGAAAACGCGAGAATACATCCGAATATGTTTGTGTCAGAGAGTTAATAAGCCTATTTCGACATAATTCTTGAATTGCTACAACAGTTCAAAAAAATATACATTTATTAAGCATTTAATTCTGAATATTATTACGAACATAAATTGTAATCTTTTTAACATGTCAATTACGATTGACAAACAACTCCGCCGATTTTTCACGATTATTGAATCGAAAAAGAAATTTCGTAGTCGATATAAGTAGATAGGTAGTCGACTAAAAATTTTTTACTTACGTATGTAATAATCATATTTATTTATATGACACGCTATCTTCTGCGATTCCACTGACAAATAATTTATTTGGCCATAATCCGATTTGCATTGTCTGTCCACGGTGTATTACTTTAGGAGGCAATAAAAAATTTAATCTTTTTTTAAATCGTCTTTTTAATGAATCAATGCCATTCATTCCTGTTAAAATATGTAGCAAGAAATTATGTAATGCTGTGGAGCTCCACTTTAATTTAAAACTATCCAGTGAACAGAAATGTCCAACAAAATTATATATATTTATTACAAACGGAAACATGTTTTGCTTGTGACTTTAATTAAAACAATTTCCATTATTAATTAAAAGTAAAAGAAGAGAAAAGAAGAGAATGCTCTTCTCAGCTGAATTGGAGGCAACTGAATTTATTCGCAAGTTCTTATAAAGTTATAATATTTTTGTAATTTTCATAATAATAAAAATGGTCCTTGAGTCATTATTAATTTCTCGATTGCTCGAGCGTACCTATATAAAAATGCATAGTGGTAGTTTTATTAAAAGGCAAGTAATTATTAAATGTGCCATGTCAAGCATAATATTTCCGATAAATGAAGTATAACGTGTGATACATAAAATCTCTGTAATTATATACTTGCCAACACTTAATCAAGTAATCTTGACGGCTTTGCGAAATGGCGACTACGATTAATTGCTATTAAAACAATGTACAATAATTTTTTTTAATAATATCGAGTTGATATTTTAATAAGAAACATAAATCGAAAGCTCAAGACGTTATCCTCGAAAATATTTTTATTAACTGCTTATAATTCTACGAAACTATTGATACTGATTAGAAAATATCGGACATTTAACAAGATATTAATGATGTGTCAACAATCCGAAAATAAAATTAATTCTTCATGATGTCCTACTGCGGATATATCACACATACATCGTGAACCCTCTCACAGCATGCAATTTCGAATGAATTTTTGGGCATCCCTCATAAACGTAACTATCACGCATTTTCCCCTAACACATTTTCAAAATCATAAATCAAACCGCGCATTATTTTGTAACATAAATTCACATAGATCCTCGTCAATATTGATATTTCCGTAGAATATTCCATTTCTTTGAAAAAGAGATGATTTAACTCTGACGCAACACTCACCGATGCAGATGACGAGCGCCACGGCAAGAATCGGCGGGAAAGTCTTCGAAAACGAAAGCATGCTGCGGCCGGGATCTTAGCGAGAGTGGAACAAGAATAAACACTCACGGCAGAAATGAAGAGATTACTCGGTCACGAAGTAAAATGTCACGCGGGGCCGAGAACTGACGGTACCAACCGGAAGGGGCGGGACTAGAGGACGGTGGCCCGCGCGGAAAACGGAGAACGAAAGGAAAAAGGCACTACGAGCTCGGTTACCCGCTCGTTGATCACTGGTAACCCCGTAGATACGTGGTCCACACCCTCTATTAACACCGAGGATCGATCTCGATCCCCTACTGGATATGAATTTAGGACGCGAACAATTTTCCTCTTCTTCCAAAATATCCCTTAATAATATTGCCTTCGCGAACAATTGGCGCGGCACATTCGCGCTTATCTTTCTTTTGCTTCTTGCCCCCCTCTCTATACCCCCGCGCGATTAATTGAGAGAGAAAGTTCGCGGGTGGTACCCCGATTCGATGGGTGAGGTAATCGGGGGCAGGAGGGTGGCTTTTTACAGGCAGGCGCGTTCTACCACCGTATACGTCTGTTGCGGCGCCAACGTCGGACTGACTTTCTCTACGTTACGGCCGCTCTGCAGCAGTGGCGGCGCGACGCGCCGTTCCGCGCCGGACCGCGTCGTCGCGCGGATACATCCCGCGTCACGTGTGCGTCCGTGGGCGTGCTCCGGATGCAGCGGACCGCCGACGCTGAAGGAAACGCTGGGGAACGCGCTCGCGGGCCCTCTGATGAAAATAAAAATCAAAGCGTAAATCGGATGTAATGGAAGAATAACAGAAGCGTAAACGAAACTTCTAGAAGGCGAAAATGGGAACGATGAAATGTAAAAGAAGCATTTACGCTTCTTTTACATTTTGATATTTCAATTTTCGCTTCTTACAAGTTTCGTTTACGCTTCTGTTACTCTCCTATTATATTCGATTATTACGCTCTGATTTTTATTTTCATCAGGGGACCCCTGGCAAAGTGAAGCGACCTTTACATGTACAATCTTATCCGTTGGTTTTCAAAAGATATTCAAGAAATTTAATTGTAATTCTATACATGTAAATAAATACGCATTTCAAAGATAAAGTGGGAGCATAGAGTCTTGCATAACGCATAATCTATAATACATACAAAAATGAAGAGATTCTTTATTTCCTTTCTTTTCATGTAACAAAAGATTCTAATTGGTTAAGTTTCTTATACTTTATGTATTATGTGTTATACAAAATAATCTTCGGTTTAATGGGTTTTCTTCAATAAGTCATTACCTAATCTTTAAATCTTAAGTCATAAGAAAATGACCAATTAGAGTCGATTAGTCTTATCATATTTGAGTGATTAATCGATTTTTTATAGCTTAAGACTTAAGATGGCTTAGATAATAGGTTATTGTAGAAAGCCTATAAGAGCTTTATTTAAGAGTTTTTATTTAAAACGCGTGCAAGCACTCAAATAAAAGGACAAAATTAAGAGCGCGCGCGAGTCTGCGTGCATTAGGAATTGTGTGTAAGAGTAACAATGTACATGTAAAGATAACAACACTTTTTGGAGTAACTTGCACTCTTTACAATGATTTTTATCTTTGCACAAATCTGCACTCAAGCACGAACGTAAGAGTATGTGATCTCTTATCATTTTTGAATGACGTTCTAAACTCACAGAATGATACTCAGGTCAGGAAATTAGCCCGACGTGTCGCACGTTCCGTTCTTATCATATTTGCAGAAACTTACGACGAAGAGAAACATAATGCTATCTTCTTAATTTATCAACATTACTTGATCCTTGAAATATTTGGATTTGTGTCGACTCGGGTGCGAATTAGGATGAATTATTCTCCTCGTAGCAATGATTTGTTACAACAATTTAGAACTGTTGAAACTATTAAAATCTTAATTTGCAATAATTTATAGTTGAAAGAATAAAATAATTAATCAAATTGATTTATTTTTCCAGTAATTAGTGAATTTTTCCGAAAAAATCTGTAATCTGATGTATGTTAATTTAAAAAAAACGCATAAAAAATTTTTAAATAATAATGCTTTGAACTTTTTGATCAAGCTTTAGCTTAAGAAATTAAATGCGTATTTCAATTTGACTTCAAATCTTATCATAATTTAATTGTTATTCTTTTATATTTTGAAATAAATAGAAGAGTTAAATGAAAAAAATGATATAACATAAACGATATAAAAGAAAATAGTATAAAATCCCTTTTTTTAAAACTCGACTTCCACTTCAATTTTGAAAATAACTATCTCAGAACAGTTTTAGTGAAATAAATGGTTTATAGATATTAGAATTGTCAAAACATGAAAAACAAAAAATTTATAAGCCAGACCAGAGAACATGTAATAAAAAAAATATTTGTATACAAATAAAGTAATAGAAATTGAACATTGCATCGATCAATATTCTGTCACTGATTTATCGAAATAGATCACCATACTGCTCACTATTATTTTTTTCTGAACAGAAATTATTCATTTCAATGAAATAATTCTTTGTTACTTTTTATCACGGAAATAATAAAGTTCATAGCGTAATTAGGAAATTTTTATTAAAAAAATAACAAAAATTCTTTAACTAAGAAAAATGCTTCTTAAGAAAAACACTTTTTCTGAAAACTCAACATTCATTTCGTCCTCATAGTCTTATTTGAGAAATTTTTGTTCGAGCAAAATTATATGTATAATTATATATAATATAAAATATATTATATTACATCATTATATATTATTATAGCAAGAAATAAAGAAGATTGATAAAGAAAAACCAGGAAATGACTTTCAGGATAAATTATATTATTCTGTACGAAAAGATATATTTCCTTGTCCTTCAACGAAGTTGTAAACCCCATTTGTGTTCCCCATCACGCACTGCAGTGCGAATACCGGTTTACATATCAAGTTATTGCAGTATGTATTCGCGCCCGTAGTTATTGGGGAGTGTATACAATGTGTGCGCGTGCATATAATGCGGCAGCAACATAGTGCCATGTGGCATCAATCATGGGGTTTCCTGCAGGTGAAAGGCCAGTTCCCTCTGCGTGAATTCGCACCTCGCATATCTCTCTCTCTCTCTCTCTCTCTCTCTCTCTCTCTCTCTCTCTCTCTCCCCCCCTCTCTCTTTCTCTTTCTCATTCCTCCCTTTGTCTCTTGTTTTCTAGATTTGACTATAAAAATTCTCTATCAAAATTCAGCAGGTTTTGAATCTTGGAAAAAAAAACGGAAATAGAAAATGACAAGTATAACGGAAATAACAAGAAAGAGGGATTGAATTTTTATTCAGATATAATATATATTGCGAGAAAAATAAAAATTTTTGAATAAGAGAATTATCTATGGAAAGTTTATAAAAATAAAATATTATGTCTAAATAAAAAGTTAATCTATTAAATCCAGTTATTAAATATAAAAAGAGATAATAATTTTTTATGTTGTAAAAATATATTTATAAAACAATAGTTATATATAATTTTTATTACATTGATATCATTTATTTATATATACGAACAATACAACGTGGACAAAGAGCAAACATCCGTATCACCTCTGCTGAATATAACGTTACTACACTACAACATTCCATTGTAAAAAATATAATATTGTAGTGGTATTAATATTGTTTTGAATGTCTGAAAGTTTTTCAAATTTTGGAATTCTATAAGTGATTTAGCTTACCTGTCTAATGTTGGAATATTAGAACGGCTATAAAAGGATCCTTCAGTCACAATATTCGAGAAAATATGGATATGGATTTAATGTCATACATTAATATAAATACTGATATAGTATTAACATCATGTTGATGTTAAATTATTTAAATCAGGATGTTAACTCTACTCATTTTTTATCATCTTTTAGAATGTGGTAATTAAGGAAGAACTATAGTCTTCGTTACGGTTTCAGCATTACAAAAATAAGCTAAAATTCGCGTAAAATTCTACTTAAATCTATACCGTATTGGTGTTTATGTCAACATAAACTAGGATTACAACAAATACCGACATAGTATAAAAACTATACCATTTTTTAAATTCATCTATGCTTTTTAAAGTATGATTAATATAAACTATATAGTGGACGATGAGTAGATAAAATGTGAAATAAATGAATAAAAATATATGATCACGAGCTAAAAAATATAAAAGAGATGGCTTTTATTTTTAAGCAAGTTATTGATTGAATATAAAAATGCAACGACTGCAATTTTATACTTTGTACTTGTATAATTTTATATTTTGATAATTTTTTTTTTGTTAATGTAGAAAATATTGAAATCTTTAACAAAATTCTACAAAATATTTTTGCAATTTTTAAACATATATAAAATACACATATAAATGCACATATAAATATTATAAGAAATAAATAATAACATGTCTTCTTTAAAGAACGAAGCGCCAAAAGCTCTCCCGACAGTTCTGCGCAATTTCGTAACACGCTCATGCGCCACATAATTATATATAAATAGTTTATACGAATAAAAAGATAATGTTGACAGACACAGTATTAAATCTTTTATTTATGTATAAAATTTATGTACACATTAGGAATTAAATTTTGTAAATATATATATGATTGTAAAATTAAACCTCCCATATTCTGTAAGCTCCACATTGTTTTATAGAATATTTACATTGTTTAAATATATTCAGTGAAATCATATATTGGTATGTTATTTTTATATTTGTTCGTAAACGGATATTTGATGCAACCGAGCAAAATATATAAAAAAAGCTCATCATATCTGTTCAAAAGAGCAAAAATCGCTTTTTCTTTGTAGATCGTGATGAAACTTTATCAGAATATTGAGTTCTAATAATACATAGGTATAAGCGATGAAGAATTATATTGATCTTCTTTTATTGATCAATAAAAGAAGGTCAATATAATTCTTCGTCAATAATTCGTTAATAAGCCATTGTTCAACATCTATTATTCATTGCATTCTATATATCGAAATTCTATCTTTGTTTTACGTCTAATAAACAACGAAGTAGCACTAATAGCGTCTCTCCGAATGCACCACAATACAAGAAAGAACAATAAAGAAAAAATTAAATTTCAAATTAACAAAATAAAAAATAAAATGCCATTGTCAATAAAAAAAAAATTCGAAACATGACGGTTAAAAACATTTTCAATGATGTCAACATATTTAAAAAATTAAAACAACAATCATTGTTAATATTTCTCAATCATCTTTTGCTATCTATATATAAATATAAATATATACAAAGTTGAAAATAAAAAGTTAATTAAATAGGAATGACATGTGTTTTCATTTCTTGATCGCGTCTGAGTAGATTATTTGCAAGTAAGAGACTTGAAACTGATGGCAGCACGTTCTTGGTCTATTAGCAATCAGCAATGATTACTGCCGCAGCAAACCAGTCGGATCAGAAATGAACAGACTGACTCCCTCTGTCGACTTCAGTTATGCTACCGACAGAGGCGGTGAAATCAATGATCAAAAAAGAAGAGAAGAAGGTGGCATGCTGATGTTTGCAAATTTTGCAACTGGTCCATATAAGTGACGACATCTAGGCCCATCTGCACAATATAATAATCAATATTGCAATGTTATCGAGAAAATTGAGAAAATTTAAGAAATTTTTTGTCCATTGAAGGACATAAGAGAATTCTAGTAAATTACTGAACAGCTATGATTTTCTCAACTTATTTTTTTATTAGCAGCATAGTCATTTAAGATTCCGTTATTTCCAAAAATCAAAGATTAGATTAATTTTTTTATGTTAAAATTTAAGAAAATAATAATTACTAAGGCGTCCTATCATTATAATTAATGTTCTATTATAATTCTTCTGTTTTTATCATTATAATCATTATTGTCGTACAACTACAAAAAACAAAATATTTAATTTATATCGATAGCGAAGTATCGATCTTTTGCTACGATTTAAATCGATACCGGTTTCGACACATCGCCTCAACAGCATCGATTTTTATCTCGACTATTATCCCTAGGTCCAAGTGACTACGAGAATGGTGACAGCATATGGTAACGGCTGGTAGCGGCTGCCGTGAATGGGCGGCCAGAGTGCAACATGGCGGACTGCGAGTCGGAGGTGCACCGCTTGCCAGCCGTGAACCAGGACGGTAGTACGAGAAACGTAGCGACGGCCGTGACAATGGTGAACAACAACGCGCGCGTACCACAGCATCCGCCGGCTGCCGGAGCAGATAAGGACCCGGTCGGTCAAGGGCCGCGATGTGTAACGATCTACAAAACGGAGACGGGCTTCGGGTTCAACGTACGCGGCCAGGTCAGCGAGGGTGGACAACTGCGGAGCATCAACGGCGAGTTGTACGCACCGTTGCAGCATGTCAGCGCGGTGCTACCGCGGGGTGCTGCTGAGAAGGCCGGTGTCCGCAAAGGCGATCGTATCTTAGAAGTGTGAGTAGAAGGATCCCTTCCACCCGCGTTCCCGATTCGCACTCACCTCTTTTGGTGAACCATCAGAAACGCTCGACTCCGACAGCCACCTTGACGAAAACGCGATGCGCTACAAGACAGCTCCAACGCGGCTCCGATTAGAAGAACGTTCTATGCTAAATTACACCAATTTGAATTGGAACAATTCATAACTGGAGCTCAAAGACGCGAAACGCCGCGTTGGTCTTGGCGCGTTTCGGAATACTCGAATAAACGTACGATCTGTATTTACACGCAAATACTAAGTATGAGACTGTTAGATGAAAAAAAATGCAAAATATATAACTAAGAAACAAGAATGAATAAATTAATACGCTTTGCTACTTTAAAATAAAGCTAAAGTTTGATTTCTGTAATCCAGCATGGGTTATAAATTACTGAAGACTGTTATTTATTTTTGATATTTAATATTTACACGGAAAAAAATAACATATTAGCTATAATAATTGTCTAATTAACAATATTCTTATTTATTCAACAAAAGTATAATGTATTTGTTCCATTAATATTGTCATTAAATCAACAAAATTATTTTCAATTAAATGCCATAATACTGCATCATTTTTTTTCATGTACAAAATTTGTTTCTGCTGTTTGTATTGTGCTTGTCATTATGACAGTGATACAAGAAGATACGCAATTAGAAATGTAACATATTTTTCTTCAAGTTAATCCGAGGCACAAATTTTTCATATCGAATACAAATGTTTCGATAAACTTAATGGTAGAAATGCTAGCTTGATTTTAAACATAGATGCTATTTAATGCTTTAAAATATTATTTATTATTCTTTATACAACATAACATAATATTTATTTTCTTTGTCGAGAAAAAATTATATTATGCTTTAATTTTAATTAATAATTTTTAATTTTAATAATTAACTGTAAAAAAAGAAAAGAAAAAAGATTATAGTAAATAAAATCCAATAAAATTATAATATTCTGATAGTTTATAAAAGGTAAATAATTCTGAACAATAATTATAACTTGTATTCCGTTAAATCGGAGTTTAATGTAAAATTTAAATATGAAGGAAACTTGAAATTTATTAACAATATAATTTATAAATGGTTAATATTAATTAATATTTATTAACAATATATATATAATTTATAAATGGTTAATATGTAATTTAAACATTTTCTGCAACTTACGCATTATTCTTTTAATGATATTTAATGATATTTAAATGTCTTTGAACTTGTGAAACCCAATTTTAAATGAATCTTTGTTTTCGCTTTGAACAATCGGAATTTCGCGTTTCGTTTGTGCGATCAATGCTAAAAGCTAAGTACATCCAAAGTTCGTGTTTATTTAAAATACTCTATGGAAATACATTAATCGCTAACTATATACATATTCATCAAGAATCAGTTACTTATATATCGTCGCTAGGCAACTAGCCCTGCTCGGTATCATATGTGGCTGCTTAAGGATTACAGTTGTAACCAGCGCAGATATAAAAGGCAGATTTAGATGATCTCCCAATGCACTCTGATTCAGATGCATTCAGAAATCCTATAGAATATTACCAATCTCTCTTAAATTAGAGAATATTTTAACGTAAACGTATTTTAACGTAAATTATCTCTTTTCTAATCTTTTTTTAGAAACAGAAACTAGTCTGACTCAATTAGTGTTGAAAATTTTATCGCATTCTACGTCAGGAATATCGACTGGTCAAAATATTTATCGTGAAGCTTATCAGAAAATGCAGGGGCGTCCCAAAGATACAAATTACACATTGCGCGTAACTTTTAGACAGGATAATAGGAGAAGATTAATCATGCTATCCGATGCTGGCGAAATAGAGTTTCGAGAGAAGAGTACATGAGAACAACACATATACGTGAGCGTATCCTCTTTGTAAATTCTGATGTAAGAATGATAAAAACAAACGTTCACGATGTGACGAATACATTCAATTTGTTTGATTTTCAATCTTCTCGTTTACAAAACTTGACAAACATGGTAAAATCGTAGATCTGAGCTGGGTTTCTGTATCGCTTACCAATAATTTTCATTATGTGTCGTTGCGCAGCTTTTTTATCATACAAAATATCTGCGCAATATGACACATACCGACAACTATCGGTAAGATACAGAATTGCACCCCTGGTCAATCAATTATTTCAAAGAATTTCTCGCTATTTATTAACTGATTAGCTGTCACTAGGAAGAGCCAATCTTAGGGAAAATAAATGTGCGAAATATATCTTCGAGTTTCATCTCGCCAGTTTCATTTATCACAGTTTAATCCCACAAGTAATAAACAAAAGTACGTAGAGTTCAACATTATTTCCCTCGGCTATGCTGTTAAATTCATAATGTCAAATTATAGCTAATTTGAGTTATTTTTAGTTATTTTTATAAGTCGTCATTGCTCCTCAATGAGAGAGCAATTACGACTTTACTTTCCGTAAGATTGGCTTTTCTTAGTAACAGCTAATCAATTAATAAATAGCTAGAAATTCTTTGAAATAATTGATTAATCAGGTCCCCTATTCTGTAACTTGTTATACAGTCGTTGTGAGTTTATAATCACAATTACGCAGCTTTTTTACCATATAAAATATCTGCGCAACTGTCATTATGAGCACATAACGATTGCATAACGAATTACAGAATACAGAGGGATGCTATTTTGTATTGCTTACCGATAATTATCAATATCGTTATGTATCATTAATTTAACTAAAACAATGGAACTTAAACAATTTGGCTCAAGAAAATGTATTAAATTTGATTCAAATTTAGTTCGTTATTTATTAAATTACATACATTAAATTGCGGACATTGTTACTTTGAAATCATAAAAATGGATTAATTTACATTTTGATACATATGAAAATTAAAAATAACAAAATTTTACCAAGGAATGAAAGTAATTTGTTACTTATAACAAATACAGTTACAAGTAATTTTTTTGGTAATTTTACTGATAACTGCGTTACTTTTTTTTGATGTAATGGTAACGGTTACTTTTTTATGCGGTAACGAGTAACTATATTATAACTTGTTACTTTTGAAAAGTAACTTTCCATTTCTATCGTAGTTATATTTTTTTATAACGAATTTTACAGTTACTTTTATCGTTACTTTGTACACGATTGAACATAAGTCACCCATAGTGTCACCCATTGAGACTAGAAAGACCGTCTGTCCGTTGTGGTTGTCGATTTTAAAAAAGTAACGAAAAAGTAATGCAAAATTACTTTCTCAAGCAACGGTAATCGTAACAAGTTACTTTTAAAAATTGATATTAGTAACTTATTACCTTTTTTACTCGGCTTTTTTAATGAGCAACTATAACTTGTTACTTTTAAAAAGTAACTTTTCATTTTTTGAATGTTATTTAACTCAAGAAATTGAATTATCATTGCTTCTTTGATATCTAACCGTACAGCTTTAATGTTGAAAAGATCGAGTTACTGAATTATGATAAATGCAATAAGCGAACATCTTTATCGTTACGAGTTAACTGTAAGTTAATCGACTGTCTAAATTCGCTAAGTGCATTTACCATTTCCGGCGAGGTCGTTAGCGCCATTGGATTTGCATACTCGATCATTAGCCACCCTGTGCGCACAGTAATCGTGTTTCGTTTAATTAAAAGCTAATTTGCTTAAAATATTACTGCTCGGTTGAATTTATTTGCATAGAGTTTTATTTAATGATGTAGGTACATCCTACAATGGTTCATCCTTGATAAATTCTATTACGATGTTATAGAAGAATGCGAAGCTAAAACTATACATAGAATTGAAAGCTGATGACACTTCATATTGATCTCAAGAAATATACTTCTTACGTGATGCTTGTTTTAGATATGACGCAAATCGCGATGTTCAGTCAGATTAAATAAAGGGCTAAATCTTTATTTTAACAATGGAATCGACTTATGATTACAAAAATCGAGGGAAGAAAATAATGATGTCACTTAACTTCTATCGGTGTATCGCAAGCGTCATCTCACATTTAACAATAGTCAAAATGATAAAGTATAATCTACAATGTGCTCTTTGTTTCCTGTTTCTTACTTTTTATTACTTATCTTTTTCTCTTTTTGCGATCGTTTTATCGACGATTATATTTCTTACCTCCTCTATATATTTCTTGTTTCCTCTAAAATTCTGTATAATTTTAATAACAATGTCGCAACTATTATTATATTGTCATTGTGCAATTTTTTATCGCATATAATATCTACGTAATGAAAATATTGTATAATGTCACTGTCATTAACTGTTATATTACGAAATCTCAGTGTTGAGATTCATAAATTTTTATATCGGGTGATAAAAAATAAAGAAATAGAATAGGACACAAAAAAATAAAAAGAGCATATTTTAGATTAAATTTAAGTCTAAGTTTATTTATTACGTTTTCACACGATCGGCGGCAAGTATATTCACGGCCCTCGAAGGGCCAAGGTTCTTAAACTTCGCGCGATTCAAGGACGCGTATCTTATAAAGGATCGGTCAATATTTCAGCAACGTCGTTTCGCGCAGTTTCTCATCTTACAAAATTGAAAGATCTTTTTCCCTCACAACTCTCGACGGCAACCTATCGATGCTTGAAGGAGGCGGATTGGATGACCCGCCGAATATTCTCGCTCCGTCACGTCCTTCTCGAATATTCTCTTCCAGTTAATCACGGAGTATATCATCGTGAAACCGATCGAAACTCTTGCTTTCACTCGTCCAATTTTGCGGTTTTTGCTGTCTTTTATACTTTACAGCTGGCTTGTGCCTACTGGCATTCGCTTGCAGCGTAATTTGATATCTCAAAAGATTTTTGAAATAATAAATTTTGAAATTTTGACCGAATTTTGCTTTTTTTTACCTTTTAACCTTCATATATTCTAGCGATTTAAGGATTTTTTTTATGTTCCTTGATAAGCATAAAAGTTTTAACGATAATTGCGAGCTAGACGCTCCCTTTTTATCTTTATATATTCTATATGACTTCTTCTCTTATGTTACGTTATCATGCTATTATCCTTAAGAGGCTTCGTATGGTTTCCACAAAGTTATTTTACGCCTGCATTAAGCTCGCATTACACTACGGATTGAAGATTAAGGATTACGAATTAGAGATTAGAATTCGATCAGTCAAATAATTAAAAAAATTACAATTAGATCGACAAGAATAAACTAATTAAGAGGAATAAACCTATTTTCAATCAAAGCGGATCTTAGAGCATCTTAGTACTTAAATATTTTAGAATGAATTTATGTATACATAAATTTTGGAATATCGACTATAATGTGACACGGGATTCACGCAGCTTTTTCAAAAACACTGAAACGTGTTTTTGATCATCGAGAAAATAATTTTCACCTGTAGCATAAATCTTCAAGGAACGTTTTAAAGATATCCAGAAAACATTCTTTGATGTACATTCGTTTTATTCTTTTTTATTACTTGGTGAACAAGGACAAATGATGCATTACGTGCTTTATGCGTAATTCGGAATTCTATGTTTTATAATAAGACATAGACATTCTCAGAACATCCCTCGAATAAAATGTGTTCTGTAAGCAGCAATAAAAACAGCTATCTCAATCGAAAGTTAAGTTAAATTAAACAATGAACATAGTAGTTAACTGAGATCGCTGGAAGATTTGACAATGATTCTCGTTTTAACGAGCGACGATAAGTGGATATTACATAAAAGGAGCCGTTCTCGCTACATGCATCCGATAAAACGAACAGTCATTCATTCGGAATTGCGTCAATTATTAAACTTCATTAGGAGTTCTATTAACTTAGGCGCGAATCATTACATTTTCCACGCTTTATTATCTCGGTCTACCGCAATTAGCGGGCCTAGCTGTGATGCTTCGCGAATGAGTTTTGGATAGCAGCATGGTCACGGTGCATTTGTAATCAGCTCGCGCGATCGCAGAAAAGGAAGCGATGCGCATATCGCCAGACATAACATACGCATTTGAATGCTTATAAACACTGTGTCTATGTTCGCGCGAGAAAGCCCACACACTCGTCCATTGAAGCGAATTATCTTCTAACAGATTAATATACATGTAATGCCGTTATTGACCGATCGCCCGATCTAATTTAATCAGCTGAAAAATATCTTATTTCGGTACCATATGCAGGACTTTAATACATACACTACTGAAAAAAAAGAGTTTATATATTTAACGAATTCCTCTCGTTCCGGAATGCGCACTTAATGTTGTTCGTTAATTCTTCATTATAATTCTAACTTCAACGCTCAGGAGCGGGACCATAGAGTTTTGCATAATGCATAACGGATAATGTATAAGAAAATGTACCAATCAAGGTCCTTCATTTCCTTTCTTTTCATGAAATAAAAAATTTTGATTAGTTAATTTTTTCTGCCTTATACATTGTGCAAGCAGGAAAATTCTTTTTATAACAATAATAATAACTGTTATATGCATTTACAAATTAAACTTAAGCGATGCATAAAATTATACAGATCATAATAATAATGGCTAGCAAATGGCGAGGAGATAACGATATAGGATCTAATTAGAGAAATTCAAAGTATGAACAGATACTATTAAGTAAAGACAAATGCAACAAATTTATGCAAAATAAGAGAAAATATATTCTATGATAATGTTTAATAAGAATTAATATATGTAGCGATTAAATTATTGTATCTTTAAATATTTTAAAATGTCATTATATTAGGCAATCAAATATAAAGCGATAAGCGGGGCAATTCCGATGATCCCGAGCCGGAGGTCCAGAAGATAGATAACGTCTTACAATAGGGTCCCACCCGGTACACGCGATAGCGAAGTGTATAAAATACGCGACGCGCCTTCCTTCGCACGCAGACGTGGAAATCCGTGGTGGTAACATTCGTCGACCTCCAGGGAGAGTCGTGCCTCCGCGTGCAGACCAATCGTGACGGTCCTTTCACCGATCGGAATTCGAAACTCGTGATAAAAAGGCCGATTACCGGTATCCTATTCCCTTTCAACTGGCTGGAACTGGCAGTCGAAAGCCGTTGACAACGTGCGCGAGCCAGATGGGCCGGATCGCGACCTCGTCGAAGGCCCGTCTTGCTCCTTTCATCGTAGAGGCTCATCGAAGGACCGGATGTGCGTTGTGCGAGTCGTGAGAATCGCCCCGCAGATCGTCATTCACTTGTGAATCTCTCGCGATAGCCCGGTGAACATTACGCGTAGTTCAACTTGTGATTAGCACATTATCACACCAATAAGAATTCACTCTGCGTGAAATATGTTGACGTGTTACATGACTGCGTTGCAATGCGAGTGGATCGAGAATCGCAAACGGTGGAATTCCACCGGTGCGCCGCAATCACAATTGAGGTCGGTTAAAATTGTAAATCGCATGTATTACGGTGTATCGGTAGCGAGAGACATATCATACGAGAGATAATAAATTAATAACGACGCTTCTATTTGCAGAAACAACGTCAATGTCGAAGGCGCCACTCATAAGCAGGTGGTAGATCTGATCAAATCAGGCGGTGATGTCCTCACCCTGACCGTCATTTCCGTGACACCGCAGGAAGCGGAAAGATTGGAGCCCTGCGAAGATCTGAGGTAAGAACAATACTTGAAGTTCTCTAGTTCCGACTTGAACGCTGTTTTGATGAGCAACGAGAAATCTTGCTATTTTGAACAGCTTGATATCTTTTTTGACGATTTTATTATCGTAGCGATTATCTTACCGATATGATATTTGAAATAATAGCAACCTTGATGATTCTAATAACAATTTCACAATTTATATAGATTGATTGATTAAAACACACATGTATATATGTATGTGCTTTTAATCGATATGAATTAATACATATATATATATATATATA
>NW_017259396.1:1301578-1310268 GCF_001594045.1 Atta colombica
TCTCTGTAATATGTATTTTAAAATAAAAAGTTTAATGCTTGAAGATGTTAAATTTTATTATTGTCAAAGGCAAGA
Organism: Atta colombica; assembly: GCF_001594045.1. Classification (NCBI taxonomy): domain Eukaryota; kingdom Metazoa; phylum Arthropoda; class Insecta; order Hymenoptera; family Formicidae; genus Atta; species Atta colombica. The sequence goes on from NW_017259396.1 coordinate 1,301,654, forward strand.
AGTTCAAGGAAGCACCTTCATTTATCTTATATATATATATATTCCTGAATGCGCGAAATTCCAGCGCTCTATCATTCGTAGTTTTTAAACTTTTTCCATTTGAAAACTATCATAGCCTTAGCATTTTCGTATTATAAATTTTTCGTCTTAAAATATTAAAGAGAATCTGTCTTTAAAATATTTAGCGTCAATTTTAGGACATCCTGTATATACGCGAGCATACACGTAGCACAAATATTAAATGTATTACATTTTTGTTTAGTTATGCATCGGTAGATTATAGCGAGAAGCGATCTCTGCCCATCAGCGTGCCGGATTATCACGTCCGCGAGAGGAAGCACGAGCGTTATGTAGTCTTCAACGTCCACATGGCTGGCAGGCACTTGTGCTCGCGTCGATATCGGGAATTCGCGGCGTTGCACATGGCCCTGAAGAAGGAGTTCATAGGGTTCAACTTCCCGAAACTACCAGGAAAATGGCCATTCCAGTAATGTCTTCATACTTAATTTCATACATCGACGTAAATCGCATCAAGTAGCCGCGAAATGAATAAATTCATTTAATATCATAGCGCATCTTATAATCACACGATTCTCTAATCACACTCTGCATATTTTTCTCTTGAAAAACAAGATATATTTTTTATCCATATTATGAAGATTTGTTTTTATAGTTGAATTAAGACGCATCTTTGTTTTAGACTAGAATTTAATGATATCAAAAGCGAGAAAACACATATTTAATAAATGAAAATTCTTGCAAAATGTATTAAAATAGAATTACTTTTCAATAAAACAATATTTGCATTTGATTGGGAATACACTTCTAAAATATATTGAAAATTCTTCTTTTATTTCGGAATAGAATAAAATTATTTATCGTAATTTGATAGCTGTCATGTACCTTGTTTCGTTTTTTGATTATGTATAATTCAATTTTAAATATACGATTGTTTATTGATTAAAAAAATACAAGAGAAGTTTTCGGTATATTTTACAAATCTGTTCTATCGAATCGCAAATATTTTATTTTGAAATATTTACATTTTAATATAGTTTGCAAGAGTTTTCTTGCTTTTGATATCACAATTCAAGATGATTGCAGTGGGCAAACATTAGACAGAAAAGTCTTATAACGTTTTCTCTTGCATTATCGCAGTGCAACACTCAGATAGTGTAGCGTGTTTCCTTGTCTGATGGTAGGCGAACTCATTCAGTGTAACGTGTTTCTGTGGCTATAGTGTAATGCAAATTTTATGCACGAAATGGAATTTTGCTACACGATTTTAAAGAGATGATGTAGAGCCAGGGTGACATTAAAAATTTGAAAATGAAAGTCAACCAAAAAGCAAAATTAAACACGATAACATGAATGAAGTATATGTGTATGTACACTTGTGCAGCACTGATGCAGCACTTACACGTAACTGGTGCGAGATTACATTCAGTGTATCAAGAGAAAACGCTATTAGTGAAATAGATGTATATCTATGTTTGAAATTTAGTAAAAGCGAAGAAGAAAGTTCTAGTATAATCTAGTACAGCAATAGAAAACAATCTTTAAGAATTCCTTCACTCTCATTATAGATTAAGTGAGCAACAGCTTGACGCAAGAAGACGCGGTTTGGAACAGTATTTGGAGAAGGTCTGTGCAGTACGCGTGATAGCGGAAAGCGACGCTATGCAAGAATTTTTGACGGATCGACTGGAGGAGGATGGCGATCAAGGTCCAGCGGTTGATCTCAAAATTTTGCTACCTGATCGCGAAGTCGTCACCGTGACTGTTCCCAAGGCGGCATCCGTGAAAGACGTTTACGATGCAGTTTGCTGCCGAGTAGGCTTGGACGCAGAAACCGCGAAATACTTTTACCTATTTGAGATTGTCGAATACAATTTCGGTATGCGCCAAAATCGTTTATCATCTCATAAATTCTGAGTAAATTTACCGGACTTATCTGCAACTTAACATGACCATTGTGTTGCAGAGAGAAAGCTACAACCTCACGAACATCCGCATACTTTGTACATTCAAAATTATTCGACTGCCAGCGCAACGTGTTTGGCAATAAGGAGGTGGCTTTTCACTGTAAATAGGCCTTTGAACGAACAGGCATTAACTTGGATATTTTGGCAGACGATCGACGAAGTGAACAGAGGTCACATAACTGCTGGAGAAAGGCTATATCAATTAAAAGCTCTACAGGATGCATCGAGAAAGCACGAGGTTCGTATTGAATGAAGGAAAAATCGCTTAAATTAATAATACCGTTGCGTTTACGTGAAATCTTTGTGTTTGTGTAGTATCTAAAATTAGCGAGAGAACTCAGTGGGTACGGCGACATTGTATTTCCACATTGCGCGTGCGACTCAAGGAAAGAGGGCCACGTGGTACCAGCAGTTGGCATGGCGGCCTTCAAGTTGCATGCCGCGAAGGAAGATGGTACTCTGGAGTCACAAGTGGTCGAATTTCAATGGAGCACTATCACCCGGTGGGAAGTAGATGAGGATGGAATGGCATTCTGCTTCCAATATACGCGCCAGGACAATCGTCCACCCCGTTGGCTCAAGGTCTTCACTCCTTATGTAAGTACTTGAATCTTTTCACGAATCAATTCATAACTGCGAGCATAGCTATGACAGATATAGACTGCGCATTTCCTAATTTTGATTTCTGAATTAATTAAAAAGAATTAAAGATATTAACATGCATTTTCAAAAAAAATTCTATTAACATTTCTTTTCAACTCGATGCCTTAAAGAAAAAAGATGGATAGGAGTCATTTATTATTAGTATCCCATTTATTATTATTAGTATTTTATTATTAGTATTCATTTATTATTAGGACAAATTCTTTAAGAATAAACTTACAATTATAATTATAAAAGCAAAGTGAAAATCACAAAAAAATATATACAAAAACAAGCAAATAATTAAAAGAAAGTAATATATTGTATAAGAAAAAGATTTAAATATACAAAAGAGAAGATATACAAAATAAAAAATATGTATATATAAATATATGTATATATAAAATAAAGAGAGAGAGAGAAATATTCTTCAATTCCCTCACTTTTTCTAAACCGATAGTGATAACTTTATAGGAATGCGCAATCTATTCTTATTACATCTGTGATTGCGACATGCGTAATTTCATGCGAACTCGCCACTCGATTCATTACTTTTTGGTGATGTTGTACTTGCAGTATACGTTCCTCTCGGATTGCTTCGATCGAATAGCCGAAGAAGCAAAATGGGATGACCCAGGGGAATGACGTAACATACGACGCTAAGAGGTATCCAGTGTATAACTTTTGAGGGATCCTTTCACGGGTTATCTCGCACTCGTCTCTCCGTAGTCGAAATTTTTTCTTATTAGAATTAGGGCAGTTTTTAGAAACGGTTAACATAGTATCTTTAGCATATCAAATTTTTTCATCCGTTAATTTTGCCGAATGTTTTCAATACTGTACACCGTCATCATTGGAAAAATAAAACGTATGTGTTGTGCGAATGTAGATACATATACATCCTAGTGAAATAGTGTTGTTATCAGAGAAACAAAATTCGATAGATTACTGTGACGCTCACAAGTAATCTGGAACGAGAATGAAATATGATGTATAAATTTAAACTCGGATTTATCATTGATGCCACACTCGTCCATCTGTGAGGAAATCTTGACGTAGGCCAATTATTCATAATCTATTCTTATTTCAAGATCGTTTTAAGTAATATCTTAAGATGCTAATACGGTCCTCTTATTAATTCATGACATCTTAAGACTGTACTTAAGACAGTAATTATTAATTAAACTTAAATATAAGAATGGTCTATGAATATGTAGCTTGAATTCAGTATGCAAGAAAATAAATCTTTTTTATGCGATATAGTTGGAACTTGACTTTTGTTTTGTCGATGAAACACGTTTGTTACGATGAACAAAATTGCGCACGCGATAACATATAAGAGAATTACATTAGCGTATAGATACATAGACTATTACTACGGGGATACGATCGTGTCCGCCTAGAGAAACTACCTATTCTTCTGGCCTATGAATTATTATATGTATACGGCACGCAACTCGTTTTCTAACGAGAAAATCGATCGTCTTATGTAAAACGTTCCTCCTTCTTCGCCTAACAAACCCGAAATTCTCTTTCAATAGATTTGCATTTATCGATCGTGCGTTTAAAGAACAGAAATAATAACCTGTGCATTTTCTAATGTACAATATTTTATAAATCAATCATAATCTGTCAATTCGTTACGCAGGATATTTTAAAACGAGAGGCGCTGCTTTCGCACGTTTATGAAGAATCTCATAGTATCGACAGCGCGTCCATTTTATCGCTGTAGTAGGTTTCACTTTTTGCAATTAAGAGTTTGTATAATGAAAAGCATAGAAATCTGGAACGTCTAAGAATACAGAAGAAATAGATACATATCATATCTATCGATGACTTTATAAGCAGAACCAAATTCTTGTTTCTTTTCTTCTTTTTAAACTATCCTGTGTAACAAACGAATTCCTAATGCACGTGTGGCTACGGCAGGTACCATATGTCCCGTAAGCGATATATAATGTTATCGATCAGTCCTCTACACATTTTGTTAATTCATTAGTATGTATAGCGTACTAGTGTTAATAAAAAAATAGAACTGTACATATTAATATTAAAAATATATACTTTTTGAGAAGAAACTTAGTTGTGTACGTGTGTATGCATGTGTGCGTTTTGATAAGATCGATCGCAAGATTAATTATAATTGGATGTCGCGATGTTGCTGAAAAATGAAATGACGATCTGATTATTACGCGAAATTGTGAGCGTAAATCACAAGTGAATCGGAGGATTGTAATAACAATCGAGGACTATTTTTAAATCGATATTCTTGATTCTTGATTCAGAAACTTTATTCCGGGCTACTTCCCTTTAATGAATTTATAAAAATACTGTACAATAGAAAATGCAGCATTAATGCTCATCTCCGATTATATAAGCATGTACAGAATTTAGTAAAAAAGAAAGAGAAACGTAAAAACTTGGAACAATAATGCAATAAGGTCGCGTGTTTTCCTCTATCTTATATGAAGAAAGAATAACAATACTCATTAATAATGTTAAAAGAGATATTGATAATAATAATGAGATATTAATTAATAACAGCAAGTAAGAAAAAACATAAAAATAATATTAGCACTATTCTACGCGTTGCGGGATTTTGCAAAAGGCCGTAATACGCGTTTTGGCATAGATATCCACTTATAGAAAGCGAATATTTGGAGTGAGTTCTCACTTGCATATATGCCAGGATCAGTCGTTTTTTCTCTTCTTTTATTCTTCTTTTTCATTCTTACGTATGCATCCTGCCTTCTCGCAGTGCTTAAATTCACTCGTTCTAAACATGTCGCTTACTTAACTGCGAGCAGTTTTAGCAGATAATAAATAGAAAAATAAATATATTATTACCGTTAATGTTTTTAAACTTTATTCATGGAGTCGAGCGCATGCAATGAATGGGAAATGTATGTGGCAATGTAAAATCCAAATGAGAGGAAAAAAAATATATATGCTTGCGACAGAGCATAGTTATGATACTGTTAATGATAATAGAAATATAGAACATAATATAGAATAATTATATAATCGAACGCGCGAGTATCCGTGAGTGAACACACGATCGAACATACGAATCGATCATCGAACATATGATGTGATATATTCGCGCGTGCATCTAGCTATTCAGTCGAGTGAACAAGACGATAATGGTTTCTATTGTTTTTTCGATAAAAAAAGAGAGAGGGAAGATAAAGGTTTTTCGAAGGAACTGTGCAAAATCTGTGAATTAGCAATACGTACGTCCGAAAATGTTATTATTGATGATAAATAAACTTTGAATGAACCTTCGGGTAATCATCTAACGTTTATATAATTTAGCATCCGCAAACGAAAGAATTAGTTAGTTATGCAATTCTGTTGAATAATGTGTCTAATAATACTTTTGCACGATGATTTTTTTCTGATCTTTTTGATCAAACGATGTCGCTGAAATACGAGAAACTCGAAGGTCTCATTGGTTATTATATTACCGGCAGCAAAAAGATTCTCTCAAAATACATCAACACCTTTCGTATTTTATCGATCGATGAACTAATCAGACGAATAATTTTTGGAAGAGAAAGTCTGTGGCATCTCGGAGCAGCCACGTGTTTTTGAAGAATGGCAATAATATTTATAAAAAGAACTGCGTGTGTGTTAATTGGTAGAGTTAATTGGTAGCGTATTTTTTGAGAAAATTGGATCGCAGAGATACGTCCAAATTAAATTTGTGACTTCTGATGCGAAATAATCTGAAAATAGTCGGATTAATGATATTTTGTACAGTTTTGTACAATTATCTTTATCTTACAGTATTTTTATTATGATTCGATCATTGCCTTATTGCAGCTTTAGTGATGTAAGTTAAACGAAAATTGTCTTTCATTTCGAAAAATTGTTCGATAAAAAATTTTGCTTACTTTGTTTTTGTCGCTTTTGTGAAATATCTTTCACTAGGAAATTAACTAATTTGTTAAATAGTTTATTATCTCGTTAATTAGCATGTTAATGAGATGTTCTGTCAAACACAGAATGGCGAATTAGGTAATATAATTTAATTATTGTTACAAGACCATATCATTACGGTTAACTCTTTAGGCGTTAATTAAAATATTCTGTATAATCATAGTACATAATAACAAATGCTCCAATTTATCGTATAACATCGGTTCGCGAAACATTTGTTGTAAAACTAGTATTTCGAATTAGCGAAAGAGGTATTATTCGATTTCTTTATGAGCCATCTTATTGAGAAGGATATAATAAAAACAGAAGAAATAGAACTATTATTTCAGCCTTTCTTATGACGTCTCTTACCTACTATTATAATAGTTACGCATATCATAGATAAAATAACGTGATAGTAGAACAATCTATGCGATGCAATTGTTATTATGTAACGAAAGTAATTTCAAATATGTCTGACGTAAAACACACTGACACAAGCAAATAATAGACGACATCAAGATGGAATAACGTTGTTGCTTTCTCAGCGCCTATAGAAAAGGAGAATCGTCCAGGTAGAATTTTAAAAATGTTCGCAAAGTTCTTAATAAAACCACCATCGCCTTTTCCTCATTTTATCCATGTTCCCAAAAACATATAATAAAACAGAAGAAGAAATAGGACTTTTGTTTATGTCTCTTTTAATTATGTATCCTACTATTACTATAATTACTATGATTATTATGAATTATGAATAAAATAACGTGTACAATTCCCAGACATAAAATCAAACAATTTTGATTCGCACGCAAATTGACAATAGGCTTTCATATAAAAGCATCATAAATGCTACAGCAGAAATTAAAATTCGGAAATATTCTAGCGAAATGCAGCCATGTAGCCCAGCAAAGGTGGATAACGCATGACATCCCACATTATAATTACTGCAATACTATCTCAGATTAAAGTCCCCGATCATAAAATAAACTATGTAAACACAAACAAACTCGAAGCTGGTCGTGTATTCGCAAGATTATCATGTTCGTGCGCTAGTGTACAAAATGGTCTACACATTCTACGTAATATACCTTTGTAACTGGTGTATGCAGGCTCTCGCGTGTGCACACGACCTCGTATACGCGATACTGTTACATGCAAGACGGTCTAAGAAGATATCGCTAAGTGGCCGCCGATATACGGAACGACAGATCAGTTTAAGTCCACCTGCCCCGCAAGGTGGAACTCCTTCGTAGAGAAATCGTTTTTTATCGGTGATCACGAATTTAATTTAATCGCCGGCTTGACACTGAGAATAGCTGAAAAGATTGTCATAGCCTGAAAAAATGGATCGTATTAAAAGAAAGAGGAAGAAGACAGGTGGTGAAAAGGTAGCTGTTTAAGTCAAATTTTATGCGCGAATGAAATTCCTTAAAAAATTAAATTGATATTTTAAACATTAAAATCTAAACTATTTCTTTAATTTTTTTGTACATATTAAAATGTAGAAGATTAAATCTATCTTAAAATATTAAAATTTAAAATATTAAGGGTACTTTTTTATTTTTTAACTTATAATACAGAAAATTTAAAAACATCTTTAGTTTTTTCTACACTGTTATAATAACTCGTATAATATTCTGTATAATTAATGGCAACTTTTTTTGTATTTCAAAAAATTTATATTTTATCATAATTTTTATCATAATTCTTCCGCGGTAAATTTTTTTTATATCTCTATATAATTAACGATTGAATTTAATCACAAAAACGTATAAAATTTATAAAATTATAATAAATTAAAGATAAATATTATAATATTTGCTCGTAGGCTATTATCTTAACAAACACAGAATGCTAAGTAAAGATTAAAATCTTTTTTGATTCGAAAAGATCACCTTATCGATGACGTTTATCAAGATAACAGTTGAAAGAAATTGACAAGCACAATATTAAATTATATTGATTATGTTCTAGTTAATATTAAGTTGCTATTAAATCCAATTATGAGGTCAATTATATAAAGCAATATAATAATCTAACCGATATAATAATATAATATAATATAAC
>NW_017259396.1:1310368-1312440 GCF_001594045.1 Atta colombica
CATCTTATTACAATTTTTAAACTCATTCTGTTATTAAAAAAATCAATTATAATAATAGAAACTTTATACAATAATAAATTACTTTATTTTCAATATTCCGTTTAATGTCAACTTTCAAATTCTTTTTTCATTAAAAAATTTTTTTAAAGTTTTTTTTTATGTTTATCTTCAAATTTTAAACATGTATCACTTTCTTAGCATAAAGAGAGATACAATAAAACTTGGCAAATGATTTATCAATACATTTAATAATAACTTCGTCATTTGCAAATGCTGCATTATTTGCTTACATACTGACCTGTTCTTTAAAAATCAATTTTAATTGTTCGGACACAATTCCAATATTTTATTGAAATCATCGACGCATCAGTTTCATCATCGTTTACATTATCAATAATATGCTGTAAACAAGAACAAGTATCTGATTAAGAACTCTGATAATTGAGGAAAATGGAATACATATCATAAAATGCATCATTCTCTCATATTTGTAAGATAATATTAATTTTAAATGTTTGCTTTGAAAAAATAATTTTACGCACGGAACTCGAAGCAAATTATAACAATTTGAGTATGCATGAATTCGCATCAAAGGAAATTGACGCTGCAGAGACTTTTCTGTTCTGTAACGCTCTGATGGATAATATTTCATGCCTTAACCAGCTCTTCTTATTAGTTATGACATAACAATCATTTGTTATAGATTTACGTGTCATTACGTAATGAAGTTAGCAGAAACAAATCAGAGTGTCAAACCGTTCCACATGATTCATCTGTCTAGTCTATTCGGCAAATCGGTAAATGCGATGACTAAAAGCGTTAAATTTGTTTGAGGAGTTACAATTATGCTTCAAGCGAATGATTCACGTTCAATAGCAAAAGACTGATGTGCTATTACAGTTATTACGCTCTAGGATGAGCACGTGCCATCATTGACTCAAACTTAAGGACGCTAAAAATGATCCATCGATTCGATCGAATAAATCGGTTAGAAATTCATCAATGAGAAATACTATATCATGTCTTACTCGGAAAAATTATCTTTATAGATAAAAGATTTCACAATAATTAAATAGAAACTTGGATCCCGCTGAAATGAATTAGTTTTCACACATAATATAGTTCATCATATTGTGATGAACAAAAGATGTCATAGATATGAAATTCAATAATGGATAATTTCTGAATAATCAAAGGTGCTCTGTGAGTTCAAATTTTACTTCTTTAATGCATAGCTCAAAAACTATCTAATGCACGGAAAAAAATATATTGGGTAGTACAGGAAAGCTACAATTTATTGTACGAATTCCGACATCTAAAACTAAAAAGATTTGATACTTTAACGATTCGTTAATATTATTCAACTGTTAACTGCTTCGACATAAAAAACTGACTGTATACACACACACACACACACACACACACACACACAAAACAATCAGTTTTATATATATAAAACGACCGTAGATTTGCTGAATCAGTAAAGTTTTTAGCTGCAGTGCTTCTTTCCATATGAATAGAAGAGAAGGTGATATTATCCTAGTTACATTTTACACAATAACTTGGTTAATAATCAATATTTAAGTTTAAAACTTAACAATTACATTCGTTAAAATCGAATCAATTCTGGACTCAAAGTTACAAAATATTTATTAGTTAGGACACTATTAATAAAAATGTGGCGACATTGCATAATGACTTGAAGAAAAACATGGGTAATAATGTGGTCTTTTATAAAAATAGCTTTAAAAAAATTAGTTTTGTTTAAAAAACAATATTTGATCACAAAATTAACAAAAAAGTAATACATTTTAGAATGTATGCAAATAAATGTATGTACATTCACATAACTTCTGCATATAAGATGCTCAGTACTAAAAATCTCAGTACTAAAAATAGTACACATAATATAAACTATAGATTAACAGTAGAGCTATCGATTTATCAAATAATTATTTTGATTTGAAAACCTCAAAAAAAAAGATCATGAGTAATCAATACCCATAGAGGGCCACATTAACAAAATGTAATGCTATTGTTTAAATTTACATAACTTAATATATATATATATA
>NW_017259396.1:1312540-1362616 GCF_001594045.1 Atta colombica
TATTTAACACATTCAAAATATATATATATTCGCGTGATAATATGCAAGTTTAAGAAAAATGAGGAAGTAGGTAGTAGATAGTAGTAAGTAGAAAAATGAGTATATAATTAAATGCTAAAATGTATCTCAGAAACGTTTCGAAATACTTGAAAGTAAAAATGCATTATAATAAGTGTTGGCTTGGTATTAATATATTATAATGAATTGGTATATTAACATCATAGTGTAAACTGAACTACTGAACAAATAACTCCATAAGTTATCATTAAGATTCATTATATAATAGCGGAAATATTAAGGGAGACTACAATATATACACTGGCCATAACACCTTCTCTTCTTTCCATTTAGTGGTACACAAATCGACACGAAAATCATCTTTCTTGATATTCAGAGAGTAATAAAGAAAGACACTTGTATCATCAAATAGAAAGTTATTGAACTGTGTTTATAATATTCTTTGTTCACAACTTTATAAATTACATATGTATAAATTATATGTACAAAAACTAACTCATTTCACCGAGGCTCCATATTTTCCATATAATTAGCGGGATCCTTTATAGTTTTATTCTTTATATATTTTGCCATAATTTTACCAAATCATTAAAAAATTCTAACTAATTAATAATTAATTACTTCAGAAGAATCAGATCTTTTTTCCGTGAAAAAAATTGCTCAACATAATTTTCGAATTTCTCACGTCGATGTATTTTTCCCACGAATGAGCTTTTATAATTAGGAAGCAGCCTTGTCCCGATCGGAATCATGCAAACAGAAAAAGAGAGAAAGAAAAAGAGAAAGAGAACGCATTCACCGCGGATAACTTTAACGAGACTTAACGAGTCTACCCATACAAACGGCTTCAGCGATCATCATTCTCGCGTTCCGCCTCTCCCACACTTCCCAGATCTCTGTGATCATCATCCCGTCTCTGTTCTACGACGCAGAAAGTGCTGCTATCCATCGTCAATCCTTGGGACGTGAAGGTAGCCAGTGTTGATCCGATCGGACTGGCTGAACGACGGGGCGTCTCCCTGTCTGTCTTACCATCACCCTCTAATCAAGACGAGAGTACCAATCAGGAGTGGTCGACCTTAGGCAGGGTCCTCAAGATACCGTCACCTTGGTACAAACCTGGTTCTATTGGTTCCCCCGATCACGTCAGCTCCGTTAAATCCAAGGAATCGACGTTAATCGATCCCATCTGGTTGGATCCTTGGTATTCACCGAGAAGGTATCTACAATTTTCTATCGATAAATAATAAATAAAAAATTGAATTTATATATAAATTATTATCACTCGGTACAAATGAAATTTTGTAATATCAATACTCTTTTGACGAATAAAATAATTTTTTTCTTAAAAAAAAAAAATCTTACAGTTCTAAGTCAAACAATTTTCTTTTTTTTCTCTTTCTTTTTTAAATTTCATATATTTTTAAATTAAATTCTGTACAATCTTTAATTACATTAATATTTATTACATATCTAATATTTATTAATTAAGAAAATTTTTTGAAACAATTACAAACATGATAAAAAAAATATGTCAATAATTGATTGACGTAAATCAAAATCACCGTTGTAGTTATTAATTGTTTAATAATGGGATTCGTTGTATTTTGAAGGTCGCCTGTCAATAAAATTCACGATTCTTCATCACCGAATTCATCTAAGGAAAGATTACGAGGTAGCAGACAGAGAACCGGCGAGACAAGGTACGACGACGAGGCGGGCGAGGTCGACAATGAATTAATCAAGGCTCCGCAGGAAATTAGCCGCAGCGGTTTCGATGATGTGGATGGTACAGCGACGGTGCGAGTGCGTTTCGAGATCGACGGAGCGAAGCCAAAGCGGAATGGAGTGCGATGTGAGAACGAACGGAATGTCGATGAAGCACCGCGAGTGTTAAAGAAAAATCAGTGTGCGAACGATTCGAAACCCGAACGACGCGAACGGCGACCGATAGCGAAACAAAATCGCACAAGCGAAGTGAATGCCGAGAAAAGACAAGAGAACTCTTCGCGGCAAACGGATCGTGGTGTGAAAGTCGGTAAAGACGAGAAAGATGCGAATGACGAATTGGACTATTCTCGGATAAGCGGAGAGAACCCGACAGCGATTGTCGACATCGTTCAGCATTTGGTAGAATCCAGGTAATTACTGAAAATAATATGCACAATACTAACAGTATCATTTTAATATTTCGTTTTCATTCTCTTACTGTTTTAATTAAACCTAGATAGATGAGATAAAATAAATAAAAAATAAAATAAACACAAGAATCTCTAATATCTTCGAAATAATAGAATAACAGATTAAATAATTTTTACAAAATATCCAATATTCTTCTAATACTTTAATGCCACATCTTCACTGTACTCTCTCACTGTTCTAATTGCGAGAAAACCGCGAGAAAAATGAATTAGAATAAATTAAAAATAAAACAGAAGAAACATTAATGTCTTCAAAATTGCGAAATAATATTAAATAACTTTTATGAATGTACGATACCCAGTGAAAAATGATAATGGATGGAATCGATATCGAATTGACGTCGATTCGACATCGATATCATTACCATTTTTCATTGGATATTCTTTTAAATTCAATTATAAGGAAATTCAATTATTTCAATGAAAGGAAGGAAAAATGAAAGTAATACGAATTAATGCAAATTTTATTTTACAAAGCAAAACAATGTAATATCCCTTTTTGTTTCAAGATACAATCCACAAACCGTAGCGGAGAAGAGAATAAAAAGGATGCCATCATGTCATCGTCAAGAAACTTCGAAGGAGATAGATCTAGTGGGTAAGACGGCGGGTGTTATGCGTTAAAGTGTAGAACAGGTCTGCAATATGAAATGATTCGGAAGAAATTATGTTGGAATTAAAGCGAGATCTTCCGGTAGTTTAGGCTTGTTAGGGTTGTTTAGAATCAACCAATGTGCTAACCACAATACAGGATCGGCTGGTTTTTGCTTGCAACACTGTAAAGGGTGATTTATTTAGAATAAATCGTAGGATACTGAACTAAAAAAATTATCTGCAAAATATATCGTAAATTTTTGTCGACAAAAATTACTTTACCATTGTTAAACCTTTGACAAGAACCGGATTAATAGTTTCCCATAAAAAATCTTCAGCCATCTCGTCTCTTAACACAGGTTCAATTATGACTGAAAACAAGTTGTAAAGAAAAACAAAAAAAGATTTCTAATTTAACATCGAAATAATGTTAAACATTTAAGTATTAAAAAAATAAAATAACATTTTACATGTAGGAAAGAAAAAATGGATTTCTTTCTCGGCCTCTTCGTGATTGTAACTGCCATGGATAGCATTTTTTAAGTCATCTCCCTTGCGACCATATTTCGCTCGAATGCTGTCAGGAAAATACAAACGCGCTTCTGTTACCTGAAACGATTCTTAAAATAAATCAGAAGGAATTGATTTTTCAAGTATCATTTGAGAATTCTAATACGTATAAAATTTGAAAATAATTGGCAAACCGTGGTCGGTCCTATAATTCTTTTCCATTCTTCAATAGCGTTCTGTTTTGCTAATACGAATACTATAATAGATCCTGAGGACATATATGCCACCAAATTAGGAAAACTTAATTCGCCGAAGTGATTGTTATAAAACTCAGCAACTTGTTCAGGTGTCAGCTGCAGCCAACGAGTCTGACAAATCTCAAATCCTTCTTCATGTATTTCATTCTCGATTTCCTTTCTGTAAATCACTGCTTCCGGCTTTATTATGGCCAATGTACATTCAATTTCTGGTTCCTCTTCAACGATCTCCTTAATTCTGTTTGTCTCAAGAGAAACCGATGACAATTTAGAACTCTCTTCATCAGAATGATCACATTTTGTGGGACAAACAAATTTATACTGCAATTATCAAGTAACTGATAAAGGATATTCATTATTTGTTTACGACAAATAATCTTTACAAATAATTTTATTGTGTTTCCATTTATCGAAGACATTTCTAATTAATAACCTACTATTCTGTTTGATTCACTGGAAGATTGTGTATCTGTCGAAGTTTTCGTAAAATCGTATCTCATATCATTGCTACTGGACTGCACGGAATCGATTGACATCCGATCAGATCCATTGGGAATTGCATGTTCAAGGATATCTTTTCCAGGACGATACGGTGTAGGACACTTCGAAAAAAGAGTTACAGTTTCTGGACCGATTTTCTCAATAGTTTTATCGTGTTGCTTTTGCGGACAGTCACACATTTTTATCTCGCACACAAGCTACACTTTTTACAATTATTTCTATTGTGCTCGTTTAAGAAAAAGATTTGATTGATTGGCATATAATAAATAAAATTTGCCTATTTGTGTCATTTATGTTTGCGAATATAATGAAAGGTTATATCAAGCTCTTCGATATTTATTTGTTCTGCCACTAACATATAGTAAAAGCACTAACTTTTTTAAATTATTCCTGCAGTGATCTTTTTAATCTCCGATCGGCGCCGCTACTTCAATTATCGCCATGTTTTCTTAACGAGAGTTTGCTCTGCGATAAGTTAGCAAAGTTAAGAACATACTTGCGTAGGTGCATTCATTTTTAATGCTAATGTCATACGAATATTTATCCAGCGGTAACGGCTTTAAATTATGCAAATTTAAAAATTATACTATTAATTGTTTAATATTATTTCTACAAAATTAATTATTATTACGCTATGCTTTAAGGCGCTATGCTTAAGCATTTGTAATTTTTATTTAATTATTCTTTTCGATTGATTTTCAGATTCTCCAGGCAAACTGAGCGATAATGCCAACGTTGTTAATGCAGTCAAGAAAGAGAATAATCAAAAAACTTCCAACGAGACAACGACGGTGAAAGTATTACCGGAAGTGACATCACTACGCACTACGAATATAAGAAAGACAAGCATATCCATGCCCAGCAAACTCAACGAAATGGACGATCTTCGAATAGACAGACAAAACGTAAGTTGAATTATATTAGTATAAAGCGACAATATATAATTACTATTGCAATAATCTTTATTTTGTGAAAATTCATATGTTATATATGTCATTAATCCGAGGGATCTATCATTAAAACATATCAAGGAATTTTCATATAAGTACAGTATGTTGCCGATTCTGTTAAATTGATAATGATAGGCTAGAACTTGACAAAATTGGTAGCCAGTCGCGCGTCACTTAGCGACAATCACTCAGTACCGTAGTATAAGTTTTTAGCATTTCTCCCTTCAAATATTTCCTCTAAAATTTCATTCGTTGCCCTTTTGAAAGCATGTTTTTGCAAAACCATTTTAATTGCTGATGTTGAAAATTGTCGAATTCTTTCCTTTCCTTTTTTAATTTTATTGATAGTTGGTTCCGTTATACCATAAATCTCCACTATTTCTCTTCCAGATAATTCTTTGTCAAGATTTTCAATTACCTCCATCTTTGTTTTAATAGATAAATAATTCTTCGGCGGTTTCTTTCCGTTTGATTTCACATTTGTTTATTATGTATTTTATTTTGACATTGCTATTAATATCGTCGACATTTTCAAAAATGTTCGCACATACGCCGGTTCCAACTTCGCGAGTTCCCACCATGCGTTTATCACCTGTTGAAAGGAGAAAACTTGACAAAATCGAATTTGACAGAATCAATACTATAAATATTAGAAGAGGATGACGCAAAATATACTGACGACAACAGAAATATTCCTTATATATCAAAAGAAAAGGAGCTAAAGCCATTGCATGTAAAATTTTTAGTAATCGTAAGACCATAAAAAGCTATAAATTGAATGGTTACCGCGTCGAGGCAAGAGATAAGTCACGTGACTGTAATCACGAATGAAACATTATAACCTCAAAGCAGTGATCATAGTCATAAAATTCCGTTCCATCGAAAGATTGCAAGCTTATCAAGCAACGGGAAAACAATCACATGATTTATCACTTGTCCCAACGCGATAGCCAATCAATTTATTATTTTTTATGATCTTACGACTGAACTTTTACGTGCAATGACCTTTACACTTTACATGCTCGCCTGAAAAAGGTACCAAAAGTCATCAAACAATAACATTCCGCATATTTCTTATTCACTAACTAATCAGTATCATTTCCTCTAATAACGAAGACAACATTGTATTCTCTCTTTATTTTCGCACATTTGTGAAAAGAAGCTTCATGATCAACTTAATTTCAAGTGATTAATATACTACGATTTTTCACTAAAGAAATAATTCGATCTGTACTTCCGAATTATACTTGAAAGCTCTCTTAATAATAATAATTTAATAATAATAATTGGTGATTGTTCTACATAATCGAAGATTGTCATTTATAATTTTATGTTAACTTTATTATCGAATTAAGCATTTTACATTATATTGTATATTGCAAGAAAAAACGGAGAAAGAAATCAATAAGTGATATGGATCGGTATGAGTGGCACGAGACTGACGTCAAGGATCACAGACACAGTTTAATATATTCCTTGGAGAATGCCTTGGCTGTTGCTAAAAAAAGCAAATTGAATGTCATTCAGGAGGTGCGATTAAAAACAATTTGCAGAATGAAGGCCGATATTCATAGTCCATATCCTTATTTTAAGATAGTCTTATGTAAGACTAATGTCTAAGATGTTAATATGATTCTATGGTCGATATTCAATCGATTCTTATATTTTAAAACTATCTGATTAAAAATAAATATAATTTTAAAACGTCATGAACCAAGCAAAGAACCGTGTATATAATTAGCATCTTAAGATATTATTTAAAACGATCTTAAAATAAGAACACTATGAATACCACCCTGTACCTTTCCTAGTTTATAACCTTGATTTATAACATTTTAAGATTGTCTAATTATAAAGGTGATTTTAAATGTAAGAAGACTATGGAATATTGATCAAAGAAATCCAAAAATTCTGTTGATTTAATAAATATCACAGCAAAAATTAAAGAAAAAACCTTTAGACAAACATTATATACGAATCTTGTATATTAAAAATAATAAAAAATATAGTCTTCTTTTATGATTTTTAACGATAATCTTCTTTTACGATTTCCAACAAATCCAATGTTTCTTTCTATTAATCATCTACTACAATATTCATTCTCGCGTATCACTTTAGAAAAAAAACAAATTTTTCAACAATATATGTGTTACGTAACGTTTATCGTTTGCGAGTTATTTTGCAATATTCTACTTCATAAAAAAACAAGTTTACTCGACATGAACAGTAACATTGTTTCGCGATGTTATATTTTAGATTCAACTGTTTAAATTGTATTTTTTTATAATTTTTTACATTTTCTTTGTCCTTTTCCGTTTTTGAGATTTAATTATGTATCTTTTATTTTAAATACGCAAGATTTAAATAAATGCATTTAAATAAATGGTAAATAAATGGATTTAAATAAATACATTTAAATAAAGGTGAAAAGGTAAAATCTTTCATATTTATATATTATAAGATTTTTTTAGTTTAGCATCACAGATATTTGAGAAGAAACACAAACTTTCGATAAGATCAATAATCACGCGATGTATGATATCGATCATCAAGGCAATATATCAGCAATTAATCGAACTGCGTAACGTATTAATACTTGCATTCAAAGAGCATTGCCATGCTATGTAATTAGCGTGACGTTAATATTTTTAAAACAAAGATCAAAAAATGTCCTTGAATGATGTTTTGTTACAAAGAGATGGTACTGAGTGATACTGGTACTGACTGCCTAAAATATTCCATTTCTTGTTTGCTAAATTTTCCACTTGATATACGATACGTAGTAAACATTGCTGATAAAGAATGCATTTCTGAATATGATCGTTGTACTTAATTATTTATCGCAATTCATATGCTTAGCAATATTGTTTCGAATATTTCACATATTTCTGTTTGCAATTTTTCAGTATTCATTTGAAAAAAGAATGTTAAAAACAAGTAACATAAATCTAGATAAATATAAGATTCAATAAAATATTAATAGTAGTGATGTCTTATCGATGGTATTTCTTCACGGATCGAATGTCAATAAAAAATAATATAAACATTACACATTGCTCAATGCTTTAATAATCCATGTGGAAAGACGTAAATGAGCGATGACATAACATGTTTGCAATGACATGATCGACAAAGATAATTTATAGTCTCGACAATTAATCGACTATTTGATTTGTTTTATTGCACAGGTATTGATGTGGGTCAGTTATACTTATTTACCTGAATTTCGGATTGTGTTTCAGGGTATCGCTTCGAAATTTACGAGAGACGAGAGCGAGACCAGCAGCAGCGTGACTTTCAGTAACAGTGGCTCAACCCCGAATGAAAGTCCTCTGGGATCCGAAACTGAAGAGGAAGCAAATGATGAAGAATTGGCTAAGTAAGTGTTAGATTCGGATTGATTAAGAAACGAAGTGGAGAAAAGAATAAAGTTAAAAATCGACTCTGCGTTTATGATTTTGATTAGTTTATGATTTATAAATTTACGTCGGAGATAATGCCATACGGTTTCGATTAATTTAGTATTAGAATTTTAATTTGTTTAACGATAATTAAAATTGTTAGCGATTAATTGGCTTCAGTAGATTATTCATAGATGTGTATGTGCAGTTCATATATAATTCAAATGATGCTTTTCCATGAACTTTCAAGTCTTGAGTCGACGAATGATAATATCATAGCACAACATATTACATGCTGCTATGTTTGCCTTTCCAATAATGAGCTGGTTCGCACCTGTGTTAACCCGTTTCAATCGCTTAATAAATCTCTAAAAATGCTATCACCGAGTTTGAGATCAGAGAACCGAATAGCTCCGTGTAGCCTGCTCGCAGGAGACGGATATTTCGCCTGCAATTTTCTCTCGGTGATATTGCGCTCTAAATGCGCAATTTGCATTGTAACACCCCACTAGACACATACACGAGGTACTGTTTATCGTTCTCACTTGCGGTCGTCTTCTGACTAGGCAGATAAAACAAACGTACCTATCTGACAGTATTCACGGTCATCATAAGCATCATCAGGTCCGACCTTCCTTCATATCGCTTCAGGGTTATCGCACTATAAGAGTTGGCTCCCCGTAATCGTTGGTTTTGGCTAACAGTCGCCGCTCGAACGCAATTACAGTTTCCTCGCTTTTTCGTATACATATAATTGTTTAAAATTTTCTAATTATTTTTCGGACTTTTTGCAATCATATTGTGCATATTGAGTATTTAAAAATATTATGTTTGTAATTGTGATTTTTGCATCGAAAAAATGACGTAGTTCAAAGATTGTATAAAATATAAATTTAAAACCAATTAAAACATTGGCGAAGATATTAGTTCAATAATTCAATTATCAATTTATTATACACAATATCAGTTTATTAATCAATTAAAATATCAATATTTCTGCTAAGACGATAAAATGATCCCCAGATACGATATTGGTAGCGCTGTATCATTGCAAAGGTATATATCGATGATATATATCGATATCTTCCGAAAAATCTGAAATAAAAAAACTCATGGTTTATTTATTTAAGCCCACTTTAGTTAATCTGTAATTTTTGCGTCAGATTCCAGGATAGAATTTTATTTATAATGTTATACGCTGTGTATTTTAATATTCGTGTATTTATGCATTTTTTTATACCTATATATTTTGATTCCTTAATATTTTTTATATTATATAGCAAAATTATAAATTATTAGAATCTGATACAAGAGTTACGTTAAATCTATATCTTTATATGTAATCATTTGTCTTTATGATGTCACCCAGTCGATACCAATTAAAAATAATATCGATAGATCTGTTCGCGTTGCATGAACTTTTTGCGTTCAGTTCTTTATTTTCTTTATTTTCTTATGTCTGAACATATTATGTTTATCTCGTTATAAGTGTAGAAGTTTTTAAGGATTTTAACGTGAACAAATCTAATGTTATAATTTCTCAACAATGTAACTGTTACGTAACAACATATGTCATATTATGTTTATATTGTTGAATGCGAAATTGTAACATTGATGTTATATTGCTTTTAGATTGTCGAATGAATAACGATGAACTCAAAATTTTCTTTTGCAGAGTGCCACTGCAAGCTCCACCGCGAAGGAAAGGCAGAATCGTATCATCCTCAGTCAATGAAAAAATGGCAAACGACACGGAACTTTCGGGTGTGCAAAGCGCGACTTCCACGATAACCAGCGTGAATAGCATTAGCAGTCTTTTAAAGGAGAAATTGCAGTTATCGTTACCACAAGCATTGCGTAGCAGTGCAAGACGTCAGAATGCTGATTATAGGTAAAGCGATCGAAAGTCCATAATTATTTATCATGTCGAAAACTCGAAGTTTTATAGAATTTAAATAATAGATATATTGAAATTTTTAATAAGAACTATACATCAATTATTCGTATCTTAATGATTGTTTAAAGGCATTTAATAATTTTTTAAAATCATTTTTCTACAGGCTTAAAGCATTTGTTGGTATCTTGTTCCTCTGCATCGTTTTCCTTGTGGGCTTCGCTCACATTTATTACACTCAGCATGTTCTACAACGAGCTTATTTTGAGAAATTTAGGTGAGCACCCATTGTGATCGAAATATTACACATTAAAATTATATGTATTAGCACATTATTGAAGAAGATATTTTGAAGTCGACAGCATCGCTTGTCTACTCTGAAATAACTTTCGGTCGTTTGCCTCTGCCAGGAAGCGCTTAATGGAATACATTAAGGCTCATTTATCGTGCTGATCTCGTGCCAGTCTCAAAATGCGTATTCAATTGGTAATCCAACATGCACGCTTAACTTTTCAGGGGCTACATTATCTTAGAACCGTGGGAGGGAGATCTCAATACCGATTATTCAATATTTTACACAATAAATTTTTCTTTATCACTGTACATAGAGCTTGATAAATATAATGATATGAAATTATAAATTTCCTTTAATTTTTTTCATTATTTTTTATTCGAAGTTCAAGAAAGATTTCTCTTTAATAATTATTTATATCGATTTTCTTTTCAGATTCAATAAAAACGAAAGAGTGATGAGAGTCTACAGCAGTTCTGGAGCGGAGATCATTGCTGCTCGGCTTGGTGAGGGTATTCCACCAAATACAGGAGTATATCCTTGCCTTCCTCATCATCAACGACAAGACTCGGTCTGCCTTGAATGGCTACAGCAAACGCGGCTTTATCTCGCGCACACGAAACGCGAGGGTATGTACTGCTACCACGTCACCTGGCAAAGTTTAAGTCCTTACTACAATCCCAAGGACTGCTTCGACTGGTCTTCGAAGAGAGGCCATTGGTATGGCGCCGGACAAATACAGAACATGGTGTATCCTCTGGAACGCGGCCGCCTAGAGCTAAGCCCGTTTATTACGGGCGACGTGAGGAAACATCCATTTGGTAATGTGCTGAAGAGATATTTCCTGAATTCAAAGGGTGCTACAATCTTGGTGGATCCCGAAACACCGCTTTATGTCTCAATCAATGCTAATCGTACCAACGACTTTTGCCTTCAGGCGAAACATGACGCCTTTGCTTATATTAATCATTTGACGCCGCTACCTCAGCTTAACTATACTATCTGCGCGACCGACAACATGAAGAGTTTGCACTCCTCAATGGCGGAGAAATCTCTGTGGGATGGTTTGAAGCCCGATGAACTGCACGCTGTTCATTCTCTGCTGTCCGAACCAGTTTGGCAAATCTCACCCATCAATGAGGCGGCTATTTACAACTATACAGAAGATGTGATCGCGCTGGGATTCCTTCGTCAAGGGCATGTCCTGTTGAGTGAAGAATGGCAGCCCAATCCGGGTGATTTCATCTTAGACGAGGAACGATTCCCTTCTATGGAAGAAACTATCAATATTATTCATCGCAGAGGATTTAGAATAGTCTTCAGCATCCAGCCATTTATCTCTACAGAATCCATCAACTTCAAGGACGCTGTCGCTAATAGATTATTAATCTCTGAGAGAGGAAGCGATCCTAGGATTCCAGCGTTAACAAGGTTGTTAATCAAGAATTTATTTGTAAAAATTATATATATTTTTTTATCATGACATATTTTATAATCTAACCGTGAGACAATTTTAAAAAAAGATTTATATTTAATTTCAGGTACAAACAAAGTAATAGTGCCGGCGTGCTCGACATTACAAACAACAAGACCTTACCATGGCTACAGACTAAGCTCGAGAGCCTTATCATGAAATACCATGTCGACTCGTTCTATCTCGATTTGGGCACTGCCCAAAATATGCCGCATTACTACAAATGCGAGCAGCCTCTCACCAATCCTGACCATTACAAGACCATCTTTACCCGTTCGATACTAGGCACCATACCCGTAATCGGCGTTTCAAGCGCCATTTCCAGACCACGAGCACCTGTCTTCGTGTCTTTGCCTCCCTTTCCGTCGTCCTGGAAGGCCATTAAGACCGTCATTCCCACCGTTCTCAGTTACGGTATGATCGGCTATCCGTTCATCATGCCAGGAGCGGTAGGCGGCGATGTGGCACTCCCGATGTCAGACAACAATCCAGATAATGACTACGAAGTAGACCTACCAGATAAAGAACTCTACATCCGTTGGCTGCAGCTATCCACCTTTTTGCCCGTGATCCGCTTCACTTATCTGCCAAGCAAGTATTCAGATGAGTCGGTCTTGGAAATCGCCAAGAGACTGACTACTTTGCGGCAAAAAACGGTTACGCCATTATTGAAGAAGTACGCGAATGAGACTTTAGACACTGGTCTGCCTATTATCAGGCCACTCTGGATGTTGGATCCGGCCGATCCGGCATGCCACGTAGTGGTCGATGAATTTTCCGTAGGCGAAGAGTTGATCGTGGCGCCAGTGCTTTATTCCGGTAGCAGGCAGAGGGAGGTATATCTGCCGGCTGGAGTCTGGAGGGACGGTATCGACGGAAGTCTAAGGAAGGGCTCAAGATGGATTCACAATTACAGAGTAGCTGAGGATAAGATCGCATATTTCGTCAAAATGCCAGACAATACAAGATTCTGAAAGATACGATGTTCACTTCACTTTTTTACATCATGCGATGCAGGATAATGTCAAAGAATTTTGAAATCGATGACAAGATTTGCTCGTATGCAAAATGATCACGACGAACGATATATGATCGATTTGTCAGTATGACGATTATCTGCAAATTTTTATCGATTCCTCTTGATCCTTTATTAAGTATACAAGATGAACTTGTTCCTCAGTAAGTCCCGAAAGTGCAGAAAAATAATCGTGCATTAACAAATATATATCATTACGTTTAAAACGACAAGAATTTTGCAAATGCGATAATATATTAAATAAATGTTATAAATAAATTTAAAAATTGCTATTATACTAAATAAATATGAAATCAATATCGTGATCTTTGGCAGAGTGCAACAGGATTGTAGGGATAAATACTTAACGGCATGTAAAGCCATGAGAGATTTACACATACATTAGTTGAGATGCAATATTTAACAAGAATATATCGAAAAGATTTGATAATAAAAGTATCCAATGTTACTGTATTCTATGGATATGAGATTATTGTATCAACACTAGTATTATATTACAATGCATGTCATAGATCAAATATCGATACATACATTAAAAAAACAAGAATCAATTGTAGATTTAAGCTGTCAATTATATTTATTTTACCTAATAATGTGGTTTTACATCTCTACTTTTTAATAATCCATTAGTAAATCTGATTTATGTCATTTATAAAAAAAAAAGACATTTTTTAATGATATAAAAAAATAAAGAAGTGAATACAATTGATGAGAATGTATCTGAACGCAGTTTTATAGGGCGCACGGGGCTATTTATTTTTCCTCCTTTTTTTCATTACAAACTTACACGACATATAAAACAAAATACGTGAGCATGCAGAAGCGGGATACGAAACTGGTGCGATTCCCGACTGATTTAACTTAACGACACTGCAGTCATGAAAATATGTATCTCACGATCGTTGTAATTCGAACGTAGAGATTATTTTCGCGTGTTTGCAGCATCGAGTTCTGTACGCAGCGGGATTACGCCGGTTTTGATCCTTGTGCAAAAACATCTCAAACAGGCGGCTGATCTACGGTCGATCGACGAGGAGAAAATCAAGACGCGTGAGGCACACAGGCGACAAATTCTAAGGTATAGTGTATATTTATTATATTATCATTTTTATCATATAGCGTAACATCGTTATTTCTATAATAATAATAATAATAATAATCATAGCACCATGAACACTCCACAGTAAGTTTTTTTTCTTTTTTTTTTTTTCTTTTAATTCGTTATTCGAAAAGAACGCGACGCGCCGATGCGCTGCGACGGGTGAGAACCGCGATCGTGTAATCGTATAATATATAAGGAACTCGAACAACACTAAAATATCAGAGAAAATCCAAGCAACGTTCAGCGGTATAATCACAGTTTCCTCGGAACGTTTCTTGAACGTTTCTCCAAGATCTTCGTCGATCTCGCGCTGTTTCGCGCCGGAAACGCGAAATCTCGCACTATTCTCGTTGCGCAACAACGAGATTTTCGACTGGATCTCTTTTATCTCTTTGCGCCAAGAAACGTGATTTCTGACTAGAGCTTCTCATAGAATATCTGAGAAAATTTCACGGTAGAGGAAAGACGCATCTTTTGATTTTTATCGATTCGTGCCGTCTGTCCGGCTCGTGGGATAAGAAGCGATCGAGGGAAAAAAGCGCGAGCGAATCGAGAAACGTCGAGAGCGGAAGATTGCCATTTTCCTCCATTACCGGAACGACTGACAATTTTTCTCTTCTAATTAATAATATTATTATTAATTGTTCTTTAGAGGAAATCATCGATATCACCGTTCTCGCACCCGTCGGGCACCGCGATTTTAGGGGTTCGTAGAGATGTTGAGGCTCACGTTTTTCACATCTCGCTCTCTCTTTCTCTCTCTCTCTCTCTCTCTCTCCTGCTTTCTCTCTTTCTCTCTCTCGCTCTTTTTCTCTGTCTTTCTTTCTCACACTCTCTATTATATTTCCTTTCTTATGTACTTTGTTCATATATTATATAGATATCTATATATATAATATATATATTTTCTTCTTCCCTCATATTTCCCGCTAATCTGTTTCGGTGAAAGCTCGTTCCTAATCATTTATTTGTTCTTTTTTTGTTATTTTTATACTTTTTATTTAAATTACTCCAATAAATTCATCGTTTATTTAATCTATCCTGCGCGCATCATCATCGATCGACAATAGCTTCTCATTTAATAGTTTATTAATTTATTTTGTTTTTGTTAAATTGAATTTCATAATTTTAACATCCTACCTAGATAACTGGTCATTATATTACTTGTCAATAAATAATACGTAAATACATAGGTATACATACTTCATCGTCATCATCTCTCTCTCTCTCCTTGTCTCTCTCCCTTTCTTTCTTTTACTCTTACCTTTCTTTCTAATTCTCTCTTAAATACTTTTCTCTTGCATATCAATTCATACGTATGAAGGTATCGATAAATATAAAAATTCTCTATTCAAGTATATGACAGAAAGAGAACGATGATGATGATGATGATAATGACCCTCTCTCATGAACATAATCATAATATCAATAATATTAATAGTAATCGCAATAATAATAATAATAGCACAATAATATTATTCGCAAAGATAACAAGCATAATAGTCGTTAAAAATAATTGGTATGGTAATAATCGTATTTATAACAATATCGATCGTTCTGGTCTATCTTTTTCGATGTCCCTTACGCCTATTCTTTCTCTTTCTTCTATACATTTCTTTCTATTACAAAATTCTCGTCCTCTCTTTCGCCGATCGGCGAAGTAAAATCTTGGTCGCGCATGTCTCCATAAAACGACATTGTTAGATTCTCGCTTTCTTGACGACTGATTTTCAAATGAACGCACCACTGCGTCCGGTGAATGCGATAAAAAAAAATGATCATGAAACACAAACAAAGAATGAACAATAAATAATCGGACGAATGACAAGATGAGCACGTAGGCGATAGATACATATGTATGCGCATGGGAAAGTAAATCTCGCGATCGAAACAGAAAATCCTGTGTAACTTACAGGCGGTAAAAAACTTACGCACTAATCTATAGAAACTGGGCCCGAAGGCCACTCTATCGCTTCTCATTTGCAGCGACAAGACAAATCGCTTTCATCACCGTCTTCCCCGATTTCACCATATCTCAATATCGTCATCAACGATCGGTCTAATCGAGCACCATCATTTTCGTGTAGGC
The DNA here is from genome assembly GCF_001594045.1 of Atta colombica. NCBI lineage: Eukaryota > Metazoa > Arthropoda > Insecta > Hymenoptera > Formicidae > Atta > Atta colombica. The sequence continues at coordinate 1,328,860 of NW_017259396.1, forward strand.
ACGAATGTGTCTCGTATAGAGGAAAGCTTTCTCCAACTTTCATTCGGCGAAATCCATTTTTAATCATCATGATCATGCTTCAAGATAAAACAATGTACGTCCTGATCTTTTAGGCTTTTCTCATTTTTCAAATATTACTTAGAATTCTCTCGATTTCTCATAATAAAATCATAGGATGTCTATTGACATGATGAGCTATCATTTTTGCGATATTAATTTAATTTCGTCAAAGTATTATTTGCGTCTGATCTCGCAAGAATGATGAGTAAAGGTGTCCTCTATAAGTTACAGTTCGATATTGTGCTTAATCGCACTTGTCTCTCTCTGTTTTACTTCTTGTATATCAATTCTCCTTCTGGCCTATATATTCTCCTGTAATTCCGGATAATCAACTTCTACGTACACGTTCGGTACATCCTTAAATCGCAGCTATAGTCACTTTCGCATCAAAACCGACACGTTTTGATTTCGATTCGAATTTAATTAATTCAAGGCGATACATCGACTCGACATGACACTGTCGGCATGCGACAATTGCGATCTAGGGGTACACACGCAGGGTCGGCACTAGATGGATTTTTTAAGGTACAATTATAAGAATATTAAGAGTCAAGATATTTGGTACGACCCGGTTTGTTTTTCAATCTTTTAAAAAAGACGGAGGGTATTCCCAGACAGCATAAATGTCCAAAATTCATAAAAAAATTCGAAAGAACTTAGTTTTCCAAAAGTTTTTTAGTACAGACAGTTACTGTGTACATGCATTTTGGACCTTTGCACTATTTGAGCACTTAACCATCATCAACTGCCTCATGAAGACTCGCTGATAAACGCGTATTCCTGCATCAGGAAGTCACGGTATACTTTTGCTGTAAGATGAAAATGAATGGAAGGCCTGCCATCGACTTACTAAAAATAATCATATATTATGTAGAATCTCAAATAAGGGCGATGATCGGCACATTTTCTTTCCGCGTTATCATATCGTAATCGTCATCGTCGTCTTATCAGTTTATCATGCTTTGTCTTAAAACATCTCAGTTAAAAAAATGTTAAGTACAAAAAGTTTGATCTTAATCATTTTCCCGAATACATTTTCGCTAATTTCATAACCAAACCAGCGACAAACCGCGAAATTCATCTAGGAACGAATATTTATTTAAAGATCAACGATTAGCCTTCTTCAGACATTGTCAATACTTCAGAAAATAGCGATATTTCAGAGAACATCGGCCTTTCTCGCAGTTGGGATTTAAGTACCGCAACAGATAGAACTTTGTTCGATCTGTCATTACGAAGACAATGATGTGATTTCTTATAGCGGAAATTTTAACCCGTTTCTTTTGATTGACCTTTCTTCCTTAAGCCTTTCTTTTGACACTATGTCACGGTTTAAGCGTCTCTAGCAACTCTTCCTTCAAGGTCCATCAGTCAGTTTTTTCTGCCATCATCGTTTTTCTTTTGAAGAATTCTTTTGGACAGGTTATTTTTCGCTTGATAAATTCTCCTTTATCTTATGAGTTTACAAATGTCTTCAGGTATTTCCTCGAATCATATCTCAAGAAAACTTTCCTGCAATACCTAACTGTAAGATGGATGAACTGCAAAATTATTTATGCGACGCTATAATTATTCGATTACTGTAAGATACTTTTACTATATACTTTTTCGTATCTGATATTTCTTTTAATAGAAATAGCGAGGCGATATGTAATCAGGTGAAGATTTTGGGTGCGGTCCACTTGACACTACAAATGTTTCGAAGCATTTGATTAACGAATCGGAAAAAAAAATTTTATTAACTGATTTTATTAACTAATCAAAAAATGTTTCAAATTTGTAATATCAAATGAATTGCAGCCTTTATTTCTTTCATAAAACAATTCATTGTCCACCATGGAAATCTCGCACTAATGTTATCAATGTCTGCAAAATTCATATCAAACTAAAGATCAAGATTAATCAAAAAAAAGAATTAATATCAAATAATAGCAAACTTTGCTTTGATTAGTCAAATTCAATCTTAATCTGAATCTTTAGTTTAATACAGAAAAAATAAAAGATTGTGCTTCGATCGCTGTTTTCTAAAGTATCATTCGTGTCACAATTTCAGAAAACAAAGGCCTTCAGTCAAAGGTAATTTAAAGAAACGATCGAAGACGAATTGTTCGTCCGTCGGATGGACGTTTTTTTGAGACATGTCATCATCGCCCTGCACTCTCCTCACGACAACGAAACGCTCTACAGATTTCTTCCGGCATCATCCTCGTCGGACTCCTCGTTTAGCTTGGACCGTGTCGTCTGTATGGTTGACGCAGCGAATCTATCAAGTAACCACCACTCCTCCGCGTATCTCTATTCTCTACGATATAGAAACACGACATACAGATAACTCCTACCCTAGTACTTCTCGATGGAATTTTGCTCCGTTTTACCTATGCACGGATAGACATTTATGACGAGAAAGGGGACCGTAACAACGAAGGATAATAATTTTTGCAGGTGAAACGTGGATCGTTCTCCTCGTGCCTCATGTCCGTACGTATCCCGTTTAAGGACAATACGTAATCCATCGATGACACGAACGATAAATCCTCCCGATATTTGCGCGTCCGTCAAACGCGCATTCTATCTTGTTCACGATAGCCACATTCAGCAGAATATTTATTTTACAATTGTAAGTTTTTTCGTTGAAAAGAATTATTCCTTTAGACATAAAAGTATAATCCAAACTTGAAGAAAATTTCTGACAATTGCAAAATAAATTCTGATAAACGTGGCCAATAGATTTATTCTTTATTGATGAACTAATGTACACTGGTTCAATAAGTTGAAACAAATATAGTATTTCACTTCAACTTATTACATCATGTGCAATTCAAAAAGTTCTTTGATAAAGAGTAGACCTATTGGCCTAATATATGCCTCCCCGCGTAAGTTAAAATGCGGTACTTCTCTTTTCTTTTTTTTTCTTTTTTTTTTTAACTGATACACTAAATACTACGCGGTGCGTCTTGAAGCTGCAGCTGTGTCAAAGATATTAAAAGTTTTACTTTGATTTGCTGATCGAGGAGAGAATGCGGGCGAGGAGGTCTCGCATCGATTGTTCGTGTTCAGTGGATCAAAAATAGAAATATCCTAAAATCAATTTATAATTTTCGATAGCGCACAGATTGTCACAGAACCGCAGCGCTTGGACCGTCGTCGCTTTGCGATCGATCGTCGCTCATGCAACGTCGTAATCATCGTGTTTGTTTTAGTTTCAGCGCGAAATCTTTGCAAAAATGTCTTTGATTTGAGTGATCGATAAGATATTGCAGGCGATATCAGCACACTACGGGCTGCATACAGTGCAGAATGTGGAAATATAAACATCTGTCGATGAATCTGTTATCAGCTCAATGAATCTTAATCAAATGTAAATTTCTCCCTATTAATAATCGGCTTCTTAGAAGTAAATAATTAATTTATACCTTGTATTCCCGTGCAAGAGAAGAAACCCTCGCGATCTCTCTCTTATTTTCTCTGTTTCTTTCTTCTCGTCGCCCGCATCGTTTCCTCGCAAAGGAATAAGGAGAACGTCCTAAATTAGATTAAACAATCCCAATTTGAAACCTGAGCGCGATTCACACAAAATCGGCCTCGCTTCGTCAGGACTGCCTCTACATTGTTCGACAGGATTTCTACGATCCTGCTAGGCCGCGGAGCTATGACCGCGAGGGAATCTCGAAAATTCGAAATGCTGTTCATCTTCGGGTCTCCTAGGAGGGGGGTCAGGAATCACCTGACGGGACGGTAGGTCGGCCTGAGCGCTCGACTCTTTTTCTCTTCTTTTTTTCTATTTTTCTCTTGTAGAAATGGGTCCGAAAATGCAGAATGATAACGCATTCTGGACGCCGCTCAGAACTCGACTATTACGGCTGAGCAGGCTGCCAATCCCTAGAACTCGAGCCTGTAGGCGCTGCAACTAGTCTCGTGATCCTGGAGATTGATAGTACATCTGGATGCGGACGGCGATAGATCTATGTGGTTCGCCGCGAGCGCTTCCTCGTTATCGGCGACCCAATAGCCCAAAGTATCGGTATCATAGGTCGGAATCATGGTTACCTCTGAAAAAAAAATAAAAATAATCATTAAAAATTGGCAAAGGCCAGAATGAATAAAAGAAATAATTAATAAAAATTAAATGCAGATGTCAAAGCGCAATATTCATACATTTATTATTAAACTATTACATGAAAAATATATCTACAATAAAATGTAATCGTATCGCAAAGGAGAATTGTTTTCCTCCTCAGTGTAAAAATTAAGCAGTAAATATTAAATTAAAAGAGTTTAAAAGTAAAATTAAGATATAAATTATGTATGGACACCAACAATTATAGATTATTCGCAAATATAAATGAATTATATTTTGTAAGTTCTAATTAAATATGAAAATATAAATGATATGAAAACATGAAAATTATATCAAAATACGCTCGGAACATGTATTGGTATAATTAGCGTAGATATTATTCTCATTTGAATTAACATTCGAATATAAATATATTTATAATAAATCTTAATTAAGATTTAAATCTAATTAATATTGTTTTTGTCATGATCAAGATAAGTTTTAATATAATGATAAAAAGAAGTAGTAATAAAGAAATAAATAAATAGTTAATAAATATTAGGAATCTCAATTAAATTGTTAGTTATCAAGAAAAATATAAGCAATATTGATTATTGTAAAGTTTGAGTTACATTCTTTAATTTTAAATGGAATGTACAAATATAACAATAATTTATCATGAAAAGATGTAAATCTATAATGTTTTCAACACAATCTTAATAAACTTACCGAGATCTTTATCCTCCCAAGTCTTTTTAGCTTCCAATAGAGCGTCATAGACTTCTCGGCTGGGCTCGGTGCCGCTAAAGACGTAATATCTCGCTCGCACTCTCTTGAAGAATTCTAAGGATGTGTAATACGAATTTCCGTGATGGGGCACATACGCCAAATCCATGTAAACCGGTTGAACTTTATTCTTCGAATCTTTTATCTTCTTCTCATTTTTACCGGGACTTTCTGAACGTTTTTTGTTCTTGATATTCTCTGACTGAATCTTCTTCGCTTGTTTCCGTTCTTTTTTCGGTGTACTGGGTGCTCCTTTGTTCGATATCTCATTAGTCACTGGTGCGGGGGAAGGCAGCCTAAGAGGTTCTCCCCAATTTTTTACAACATCGAAATTCAAAGTGTCGGAGGTTGTCTCACTTGAGCACGATGGAAATTGAGCAGAGTTCTTCAGATTAAACTTTTTGGGCGGTTTAGGAGACGGCAGCCCAAGAGGGGTTCCCCATCCCTCCAAAGGATCTTTTTTCGAATCACCCTTTGAATCATCTTTATCATCCCGGAATGAAGACGATGGATGATCTTTTTCGTCGGTTGCTTCATGACGAAGATTACCATTTGTGTATCTGGGCGCTATTCCGCTGCTGAAAGTCCCTCCGATCTCCTTCATCTCTTTATCCATCAGAGCTTTATCGAAGTCGAGGTCGGCCTCGTCGACGTATCTCTTTGCATCCAGTTTTTCTCCATAATCACCAGCGGGCTCCTTTTCTACTGTGAATCGACTGTGAATGGGATCACTGCTTTTCTGCATACCAGTCTCACCGTGAAAAGTTTTCATAGCAGATATCTGAGGCGGTACTGCTGGCAGCTCACCATAGAAGCTGCTACTCATCGCGGCCACCGAGAATTCCACTTGTTTCTGCTCCTCTTGTTTATCAGAAGATGATTCATAGTGATGCGTTATTTGCGGTGAATATCCGACTTGTGAGGTTGAAGAAAGAGACGAACTGGGTGGTTCATCGTCAGAATAAGTATGTCGCTCCTCGCTGCTACCCCATGGGTGTGTCATGACTTTACTACGTGTGCTACTATATTCACTCGATGGACTGACCGGAGCATGATCCTTTTCGCCGATTATGTCGTCGGATCCTGGACTATCGCCACGTTGCAATTCCGAGGATTTGATGCTGCCGATAATGCTGCTGATCGCGCTTTCCGCAGCATCTTTGCTTGGCAGACGTTCGTCTACCTTCACATCAGTCTTTTCCGCCAACACAACTGTCTCGCCTTTCTCATTTGTCGTTTCTGTGACTTCCCTGGTGGTCGTTACTATTTCACCTTCGTCGGAAACCGTCTTTGTAGTCGTAACGATAGTTCGAATCATCTCGCCCGACCTGAATCCTTCCGGTGTGCTGGTAGAGGATCGACAATCGGATCTTTTATCAGGCGTCGATCTACCCGATACATGAGGTTGAACTACAGCGCCGTCTCTAATTAACGGCGATGTAGGAACCTCTGGAGTAGACTTGCCACTGAAGACGATATCCTTAGGCAACGATATATCCGGTGAAGACTTACCCGAATAACTTTTGTCATCAGATATAAGTTCTCGTATCAAAGGAGACACCGGATGTTCAAATTTGTCTGCGTCTAAGCGTTCTTTTATTGTAGATTCAAGTTTAGCTTCATGTTTAAGATCGGGTGTCGATTTACCAGAATCGGAATAGAAGGCTTTTACGTCGGGCGTTGTAGTACCCGATGTCACAGTCGTAATCGTTTCTTTAATAATTTTTTCTGCAGATTTAGTAGTTTCCGTCAATTTTTCTAATACTTCCTCGCCGGCCAAAGTGTCTGTGCTCTCTTTGACGTCTGTCTTTGTGGTAACTTTTCCGTCCGGTCCAGTAATCGTGGTTACAGTCGTCACGATTCGCTTTATATCGGCGCTGGCTGCGTCACCTTCGTCACTCACAGCCTTGTAAGTTGAATCTGAAGTAGGATCTGTGTGAATTTTCGAAGGATCAGCTTGTGCTAATTCGGCATCTGCTAATTCCTCTGTCACGATTGTTCGCGTTGTTTTTTTCGTTGTAATAGTCTTCATATATTCGCCAGAATCTTCCTTCGAGTCGCTAATTTCTTCATCAGGGATGACAATCTCGCGTCTGATCACTTTTGTGATAATTTCAGGCTCATCTTGCTCAATAATTTCACGTTTGACAACTTTAGTGACTACTTCCGGCTCGTCATGTTCCATAATTTCCTCCTTAATGATCTTGGTAATCGCTTCGGGCTCATCTTGTTGAATACTCGACTGTTCAATTTCTTTAACTATTTCTTGTGGTCCAAATCCTGGTGGTTCAATTCCTTTCATGACTTCAGTTGTCTTCCCAGATTCCTCCTCTTTAATCACTTCATGTTTGATTGTCGTCTTACTTACAATAACGTCGCCATCCGATTCGGCCGCATGACCGGATGTAACTGTTGCCGAAATCCCCGCAGATTCTTCAGATTTGTCTTTATCGACAGTTTCCGTAATTTTGCTTTCTCTCAATATCGTAATAGTTTGAGCAGATTGCACAGCCTTCGTGTCTTCCACATCTGTTCTTGTTATGTGAGTCGTGGTCAGAGTAGATTCCGATAACTTTTCAGGCACTTTATCGGTTGATTCGATTTTGGAAGCAGTGTCATGTGTAAATTCCGGAGTCGATTTTCCAGACAATGTGGTTATATGTGTCGTTCTCATCTCCGTCATACCACCAACGAAGGCCTTGTGAAATTGGCTCTCATAATCTGATGGATAATCGGATTTATCCAACTGTTGCTCACCCGATTCTGGATACATATCTCTAGCATGCGGCAATTCATAATCTACATCCGTTGTTCCCTCATAATGATACATTGCTTTATCGTAGTCTTCTGGTTCTTCTTCTTGATAAATTTCCACATCGATCACAGATTCTCTTGGGATCTTTCTCTTTAATATAATTTCTTCCACTATTTCTAGGATAATATACCTAGGTAGAGAAGTCATGATGATTATCTCTTCGAGTATCACTTCCGTAATTTTCTTTCCTTTCTTTATATATTCTTCCTCCAAGAGTTTTTCGATTTCCATTCGCTTCTCTTCCGATATGAGAATCTCCTCATCTATATGCGGCTCTGATCGAGCTGGACTATCCTGAGTTGATTTGTCGGAAGGAATAGGTTCCGGACTTAAGCTGGGGCTAGCAGAAAGCGCCGCTTTCGAATCCCTGCCATATCGATCGCTCCCTGCAGGAGATATTTTGCCATCCAGACTTTCCTTCGTAGTATCACCTGATTTTTCATGACTATGAATGTCCTCTTGAGTAACATCTTGAGTTACTTTTCCAAAATCTACGCTAGCTGATGTAACAGGCTCCTCTCTTTTTTCAGAAATATCCAGATCTTTTTCTCCTGATTCTCCTAAGTCGCCTTCAATTATGGTGTTCCTAAGTATCTTTTTCTTCACAATGATTTCTTCAATAATTGTAATGAGAATGTATCGTGGCACAGATTTAACAATGACCATTTCTTCCAAGACTTCCGGCGTGATCTTCTTCTTTTTCATAATGAATTCCTCAATAATATATTCTTCTACTTTCGCTCTTTCTTGCGGTGCCAGCAATTCCGTTTCGGATTCTTTTCCGTATTGAGGCTCGGAGGAGGCTTTGTCGTCTACGAAATCGAAGACTGCACTCCTAGGTATATTTTGCCGGTTAATAATGTCTTCTATTATTTCCATCACTATAAATTGAGGCACCGAATACGTCATAACTAATCTCTCGATCACCGTCAGACTAATCTTTCTTTTCCTCACGATGAACTCATCTATGATGTACTTCTCGATCTCCGCCTTCTTCTCGGCTGTCACTTTAATGACATCTTCTTCTTCATCATCTGATTTTTCTACCTTGCTCGGTTGTCCGATGTCCGGCTCTTTAAAATCGGCAAATCGTTTCTCGCGGATCTTCTGCATTTTTTTCTCGATTGTCTCAGGAGAAGTTATAGGACTCTTACTATCTTTCTTACATTCAACCTTTTCATCAAGTGGTTTCCCCATGTCGAAATGTTTTTCCTCTTGAAATGGTTTCTCTGATAATTTGTCATCGAATAAACTGGCTGTTCTAGATCTGGTTGGTGTTTTCTCACCAGCATCGAAGACGCTTTGCGAACGTGATCTATCCTTTGGAGTTTTATCCACTGGCGAACTAGCTCGCGACGATTTAGCAGATTCGTCTTTTGGAATCTTTCCAGTATCCAAACTAGGCGAAATTGATTGTTCTCCCTTTGCTTCTGGTATTTGCGAAACTTTAATATCATCAAACCTCTCACTGGCAACACTAGATGATCTAGATTTGTCCTTTTGACCGTCGGTTGAACTCGGCGAAATTAATTGTTCTGCCTTTACTTCTGATATTTGCGAAACTTTAATATCATCAAACCTCTCACTGGATGATTTAGCTTTGTCCTTTTGATCATCGGCTGAACTTGGTGAAATTGATCGTTCTCCCTTTGCTTCTGGTACTTGCGAAATTTTAATATTATCAAGCCTTTCACTGGCAACACTAGATGATCTAGATTTGTCCTTTTGATCGTCGGCTGAACTCGGCGAAATTAATTGTTCTATCTTTGCTTCTGGTATTTGCGAAACTTTAATATCATCAAGCCTCTCACTGGCAACACTAGATGATCTAGATTTGTCCTTTTGACCGTCGATTGAACTCGGCGAAATTGATTGTTCTCCCTTTGCTTCTGGTATTTGCGAAACTTTAATATCATCAACCCTCTCACTGGCAACACTAGATGATCTAGATTTGTCCTTTTGATCGTCGATTGAACTCGGCGAAATTGATTGTTCTCCCTTTGCTTCTGGTATTTGCGAAACTTTAATATCATCAACCCTCTCACTGGATGATTTAGATTTGTCCTTTTGATCATCGGTTAAACTTGGCGAAATTGATCGTTCTCTCATTGCTTCTGGTATTTGCGAAACTTTAATATCATCAAGCTTCTCACTGGCAACACTAGATGATCTAGATTTGTCCTTTTGATCGTCGATTGAACTCGGCGAAATTGATTGTTCTCCCTTTGCTTCTGGTATTTGCGAAACTTTAATATCATCAAGCTTCTCACTGGCAACACTAGATGATCTAGATTTGTCCTTTTGATCGTCGATTGAACTCGGCGAAATTGATTGTTCTCCCTTTGCTTCTGGTATTTGCGGAACTTTAATATCATCAATCCTCTCACTGGCAACACTAGATGATCTAGATTTTTCCTTTTGATCGTCGATTGAACTCGGCGAAATTGATTGTTCTCCCTTTGCTTCTGGTATTTGCGGAACTTTAATATCATCAATCCTCTCACTGGCAACACTAGATGATCTAGATTTTTCCTTTTGATCGTCGATTGAACTCGGCGAAATTGATTGTTCTCCCTTTGCTTCTGGTATTTGCGAAACTTTAATATCATCAACCCTCTCACTGGATGATTTAGATTTGTCCTTTTGATCATCGGCTGAACTCGGCGAAATTGATTGTTCTTCTTTTTCTTCTGGTATTTGCGAAGCTTTAATATCGTCAAGTTTCTCACTGGATGATTTAGATTTGTCCTTTTGATCATCGACTGAACTTGGCGAAATTGATCGTTCTCCCTTTGCTTCTGGTATTTGCGAAACTTTAATATCATCAAGCCTTTCACTGGCAACACTAGATGATCTAGATTTGTCCTTTTGATCGTCGGTTGAACTCGGCGAAATTAATTGTTCTCCCATTACTTCTGGTATTTGCGAAACTTTAATATCATCAAACCTCTCACTGGATGATTTAGATTTGTCCTTTTGATCATCGGCTGAACTTGGCGAAATTGATAGTTCTCTCTTTGCTTCTGGTATTTGCGAAACTTTAATATCATCAAGCCTCTCACTGGCAACACTAGATGATCTAGATTTGTCCTTTTGATCGTCGGCTAAACTCGGTGAAATTGATTGTTCTTCCTTTGCTTCTAATATTTGCGAAATTTTAATATCATCAAGCCTCTCACTGGCAACACTGGATGATCTAGACTTATCCTTTTGATCATCGATTAAACTCGGTGACTTTGAGACATCAAATGTTGATTTCGGTTCTGTCTTATCACTGATAATGCTTAATGATCTTGTCTTATCGACAAAATCCGAATCGTCGATTATGTCAGACGTTTTTAATCCGTCAACATCTATTTTCTCTATTGACTGTTTATCATCTATCGGCTTATCAAAAACAATGCTTGGAGATACCGGTCTGTCATGTGATATAATATCGTCTGGCTTAACGTCCATTTTTCCGGAAATTGTTGAAGGTTTCTCCTCCATAGCTTTTTCGTGCGGTATTTTCACATCGACGAAATTCGGGGATTTATCACCCGCACTTTCATAATGTTCTTTAACACTACCCTTGTCATCCGATGTCTTCTCATCGGACTTATCGCTAGCAATGCTGGGAGATTTGCTTCGATCAACAGGTGGTTCTAATTTGTCAGAAACAGGCGATGTCGATTTTTCAAATAATTCTTTCTCACTCGCAACGCTTGATGATCTGGATTTATCGCCTGGTAGTTCCATCACATCTTTAAGATCTGGTTTTTCCTCTGTAACACTGGTCGCTTTCGAGCCATCGACAGATTTCTTCTCATCGGACTTTTCACTTGTTATGCTTGGAGATTTGCTCCTGTCAAGTTCTTCTTTCTTATCCGGAATTGGCGATTTTGCTTTTTCTGTTGATTCTTTCTGATCAGACGTAATACTCGTGACACTAGGTGACTTGGATTTATCCAGCGACGATTGTTCTGTAATATCCGTTAGATCAGTACTGCTCGGCGATTTCGATCGATCATCGAGTCCCTTCGAATCAGTTGTAACACTCATTGAGGCACCTGATTTTGATTTTTCATCGGATAGTTCTATAACATCCTTTAAATCCAGTTTCTCTCCAGCAATACTCGGAGATTTAGAACGATCAAGCGATTCTTTTTGTTCTTCTGTAATACTAGAAGATCTCGATTTCTCTGCGGTGACATCCTTTAAATCCGGTTTCTCTCCAGCAATACTCGGAGATTTAGAATGATCAAGCGATTCTTTTTGTTCTCCTGTAATACTAAAAGATCTCGATTTCTCTGCAATGACATCCTTCAAATCTGGTTTTTCTCTAATTACACTTGGCGATTTTGACCGATCTGCAGGTTCTGCAACATCTTTTAAGTCTATTTTTTCTTCTGCAATACTCGGAGATTTGGAGCGATCAATTGGTTCTTTTTGCTCACTCGTAACACTGATGACACTTGGAGATCTTGACTTCTCCACTGGTGTTTCTGTCATATCCTTCATTTCAGGTTTTTCGCCGGCGATAATGGGTGATTTTGAGCGATCTGGTTCTTTAGATTCGCTAATGCCATTTGTTACACTCGGTGATTTGTCTAATAGAGGTTGTATTATATCTTTCAAATCCGATTTATCTTCTTCAAGTTTCGAAGATTTCAATACATCTTTTGATATTTCAGGTGATTTCGCTACTGGAAACTGTTCCAGTTTGTCGTCTTTAACACTTGTGACACTAGACGATCGAGTTCTCTCGAAATCTACTTTTTCTATAGAAACGCTTGGTGATCTAGAACGGTCACTTATTTTCTTGCTATCTGATTTATCACTAGCTACACTGGGAGATCTATCTTTATCATGCGATTCTTCAGTCTTATCAATAGCTTTAGGCGAATCTGACCTATCAAAAATAGGAGATTTTGGTTTCTCTAAATAACGTTCCGTCACATCTTGAAGATCTGGCTTATCCACAGCTATGCTCGGTGACTTGGAACGTTCGGCCTCTTTCTTCTCATCAGATTTATCGCTAATCGCGCTTGGAGATTCGTCAATTGGTCCCTTTTCATCGTAATATTCACTCTCGAAAATAGGCAACTTTTCACTTACCGTTTCTTTCTCCATAATACTTGGCGATTTCAACTTATAATTTTCTTTCTCATCGACTTTATCACTTAAAATAGTAGGGGATTTATCGAGAGATTTAATATCTTGATCGGATTTTTCTAAAGATATTGGTAATTCTTTGTCTTCGGTTTTAATTTCTTTAATAGATTCAGGTAATTTTTTTATGTCTTTTTCAATAGCAACGTCTTCTTCAGTAACAGGTGCCTTTGCAAAATACATTTCAGATTTATCTGTAGGTGACTTCGAGAAAATTGTCTCAGCTGGTGAAACATCCTCTGAATGGAGCGATTCAGGTGTCTTTGAAACACCAATCGTTTCTTTTTTCTTAGGTTCTGGAACCTTCTCGATTGGAAGTTTTGATTTTTCAGCTAATTCTATTAGAGATTTCTGCGTTGTTGTATCAAGAGATGAAGGAGATCGTGATTTTTCGATTTTTTCAATTGGAGAACTAGATTTCTCGATTTTTTCTTCAGCTGGAGATTTCATTTTTTCAATTTTTTCATCTTCCTTAGTCGGAGATTTTGGTTCTACTTGTTCCTCTTTAGGCGACTTCGGTATATCTTTTTCGGCAATTTTATCTGATACCTTCAAGTCTTTTTCCATAGGAGATTTTGTAATATCTTCCAATTCCTCTGGTACCTTTGGCTTATGCAATTCTGATTTTTCCAAACTGTCTTCAAGATCCTGTGAATCACGAGGACCAGCAGGTGACTTTTCCAAGCTGTCTTCTGGAGTAATCTTATCCTTACCTTCTGGCGCAGATTTTTCAGAAATACTATCCTTTTCGGGAGTACTTATGTCCGAACGTGAGTCTTTATCTAAAAGTAATGAATCTTTATCTGGTGTAGATTTAGCAGATACATCCTTAAGAGAATCATCTGGAGTAACAGTTTTCGTAAAAGTTATGCTGCCGCTTGGACAGATCTCAATTTCCTCTCTGCCATCCTCACTACATGCTGTAACCAGCATTCTTTTGACAGTGCCATCGTCAAATGGTTTTGGTATATTTGCTGCTAATGTTTCTTGAGGACTCTTCTCTTCCTTAATTATTGGAGTTTCTTTAATTTCTGTGGTCTCTAATGGTTTAGATTTCTTATCGTCTTCAAGTAATTCTACTTTTGGCTCTTGTGTGAAGCCTGTTGCATCTGCGAGCTTTGTTTCTGCCTTCACTTCTTTAGCAACTTTTTTAAGTTGCAGTTCCTCGACTTCTTCTTTAATCGCAGGCTCAATTTCTTTCATTTCAAGTTTCTCGTCAATTATCTTTGGGCTTGGTATAATTGATTTAGAAATGTCTGGTGCGTCAATTGATGGTTGCTTATCGGAGAAATCTTTGGGCGTTTCCTTACTTGAGTCTTCGATTGAAGGCTTTTCTGCTTTTTCAGAGATTGATGGCGTCAATGTTGTAGCAGTCTCCTTCTGAAGAATGTCATCCGTCTTTTCCTTAGCCTCATCTAAATATTTCTCAGTAGTATCAACAATTTCTGATATTTCGGATATTTCCTGTTCTACAGGTTCTCGTTTCTCATCAATTGGTTTAATATCTTTTGCAATGTGAAGCTCTTCTATTCCCACCTTCCCTTTGGTTTCTTGCACGAATTTCTCGTCTGCTTCGATCACTTCACTTGTGGTATCTTCCACAGATTCTTCAATATCTTCTTTTTCTTTCATCTCGCTCGCTTTCTCAGGAGATTGTACATCACGTACTTTATATTCCTGCTCGACAGCTTCAAAATCGTCAATCACGTCTTTCTCATGTTCCTTCGTAACTGAAGACGGAATCTGTGAAATCGCTTTCTTTATATCAACTGTATCAGAAATTCTTCTGGGTATACTAACAAATCCATCCACTTCTTTCTCGATGTCCTCCTCTTCGGATGTGGCCAATAACTCCTCTTCAGCGCTCATTTCTTGCTCAAGCACATCTTCTTTCTTATCTTTTTTTAACTCAATTGGACTTTTCTTCTCTTCAATGCTGGGCATTTCTGCGACCGGTTTCTCAGTCAGTATTTGCGACTCTGGAATCGCTTCCTCCTTAATAATATGCGATAATTCTTCATCAGTTACACTAAGTATTATATGTCTCGGTATTTTTTTCTTAATGATAATTTCTTCGATAATCTCAATAATGATTTTCTTAGGCACCTTCTTTTTACCACATATTTCTTCAAGTTTTTTGATATTAATGTTATCTCCCTTGGTAACATATTCGTTAATAATATATTCTTCAACTTCTGCTCTTTCTTGCGAAATTATCGATTCAGTTTCTGGAATCTCTGGAATAGTAGTCTCAGCGACTAATTTTTCTTTTTCGTCCTCGAATATCTTTTTAAAAATTACTAATAATTCTTTCTCCGTAACATCAAGTATCGTGTTCCTGGGAATCTTTTTTTTAATAATAATTTCTTCGATAATTTCAATAAGAATTTGCTTGGGCACTGTCTTTTGAATAGAAATGTCGTCGATTGTCGATGCGGTAATCTTTTTTCCTTTAATAACGTATTCATTAACGATAAATTCCTCAATATAAGGCTTAAACGCGCCTTCATCGGTTAGTTTTTCTTTTCCGGTTGGAGCATCAGAAACTTCAGCAGCGAATTCTTGTTTCGCAGGTATGTCTATTTTTTGCTCCTCTGTTATCTGCTCCTCTGCCGATTGTTCTGGCGATTCTTCCGGCGATTTCTCTTGAATTATTTCCGATAATGCTTCTTCAGGAACGTTTAGTACCATATGCCTAGCAAGTTTTCTCTTAACAATGATCTCTTCAATAATTTCGATGATAATCTTTTTAGGCACAACTTTCTTAATAGAGATTTCTTGAACGATTTCTATGGTAATTCGTTTTCCTTTAACAATATATTCGTTAAGGATATATTCTTCGATCTCCATTCTCTTTTCAAGTGTGATAGATTCCTTCAGCCTCAAAATCTCTGAATCATCTATCACATTTTCTCTGAGAAGTCCCTTCTTCGTGATAATCTCTTCGATAATGTAAATCACGCGTTCTCTCGGGATGCGCTTCGTTACAGTGACATATTCAATCACTTCGATAGTAACCTTCTTCTTCTTCGTAATAACTAATTCTTCGATTATTTCTTCAATTGGCACTTCCTTGCTGAGAATTTGCTTGATATCCTCTGGCAATTCACGGTAACCAATTTCCAGTCCTTCATCATATATCTTGTCCGTGACAAATTTTGGCGAAGTTGGCGTAGAACCGGGAGTCACCATCACTATCTCCGCCTTCGCTGGCGAAATCTTTTGCTCGAAGACGATCATGGATTCTTCTATCTCGTCCTCCAGCTTCTTTTCGAAAGATGGCCGTTTTGCTACTTCCTTTACACATACGTCCTCGATACCAGCCTGCATCACATCTACCCGAGATGTATCATCATCCGTCGGTTTTTTATGTTGATCGCAAATATCTTGATCGTCTTTTAATATCTCCTCACAAATTTTTTGCGCATCCCGTTTATCTTTCGCTATATCCTTTATAGGCGATGTTATTATATCGTCCTTTTCTTTCACCACTTTTACACAAGGTTCTTCTTTTACCTCGAGAACGCCAGGTTTTTCGTATGGAAGTTTGTCGGGCTTTTCAAATTTCTCAAGCTCTTTATGAACCGGAAATACTTCAGTAACATCAACTTTCTTTGGCATTACAATATCTTCATGAACAAGTTTGAGTTCCTCTTCTTCTAATTTAGCAACTATTTCTGGAGATATTTTTTCACTTGATATAGAAGGCTTTCTTTCCGTCAAAATTGGGGAGATTTCTTCTTTCGATGGTTTTCTCTCCGTCGAAATCGGTGAAATCTCTTCTTTTTTAGGAGTTTGCTCGAATAATGCTTTGTCGGAAAGAAAATCGTCTTCTCTGAGTACCTCGGCGACTTTCTTCACAATTTCTATGACATCCTTGGGTTTATCTTCGAGCTCGATACCGGCAGTGCCAGCAAGGACTTCTCCGACATCCCTAACAGCTTCTTTCATATCTCTATATGGACCCTCTATTTCCTCTTCATATTCCTCTTCGAATTCTTCATCTTTTGGTATAGCAAACTTGACTTTTTCCGGTTCTTTTATGTCAGGTAAATGGCTCTCGATATGTGGCTTTATTTCTTCCAATTTCTCAGCCACCCCTTCCAAAGTATCCTTTACTATATCTTTCAGGGCGGATGGCGTTTCATGTATCTCAACTATTTCTTCTTTAATTTTATCTTCCAAAGATTCCAATGAATCTCTTAAACTATCTTTCACAGTTTTGAATTTTTTCGAAGCTTCTTCCAAAAGTGCCTTTACCTCTTCTACATCTTCTCCAATATCTTCTTCCTTCAAAAGTTCAATCTCCTTCGCAATTTCCTTGTCTTCAATTAGTTTTGTTGGTGAAACGCCTGGTGATACATCTTTTGTAAGAAATGATTCCTCGATTTTGGCTTCTATTTTTTTAATTTCATCTAACTTATCAGTAAAAAGCTTTTCTTCGATATCCGGCACACTCTTCCTCTGTACGTCCAGTATCTCTTCCTGTATAAATGCCGCAGTTTCCTTGATGGCAGCTACTTTTATGTCAACAGTCGTAGGTTTCGCCTCTTCAAATGTTTCGGGTTTGTCAACAGGCTTGCCAATTTTAGGGAATACCTTCTCCATATCAACCTCTTCTAAGACCGTTTTCTCTTGTACTTTTGGTTCTTTTGGAGAACTTGATTTTGAAGATTTTTCATCGGAATCCTTTTCAGAATCCTTCTTTTTCTTAGTCAATTTATCGATACCTTTTTCAAATTTATCCGCCACTTTGCCAAAGAAACTAAAAACACTCTTCTGCTCTTTTGCGGGCGGAATAGGCGATTCTTTATCTTCTTGCGCAGTTGGTGATAATTTCTCTTCTTTTCCCTTCTCGAAATCTTCCATTCGGTAGAGCTTAGGATCGACTTCTTCATGAACCGGAAGATCAGCGACCTCGTCTGGTGTTTTAACAATGTCTCTTTGCAAATTCGGCATCGCCTGGCGAACATCAAATACTTTGACTTCCGGCTTGGCCGCCACGATAATAGTTTCCGGAATGACTTCTTTTTTCAGCTTTGCAGAAGCATCCTTCTCTTTTACTTCTTCAATAACATGTTTTTCATCAATATCCTCTTTTATTTCATCCAATGGTATTCGCTCGTCTTCTGGTAAAGTCGGAGCAGTTGTGGTGGCCCCCGATTCTATTGTCGAGATTCGCTCCTGAGATTCTTCCATCTTTTCGAGAATATTCTCTTTCTGATCGACATCCGGCTTTATGTCTGTATCGGTTGTTTTTTTCTCCGATGAATCTAATTTGTCCGGACTTAAACTGGACGGTTCTTTCGTGATGTCCTCGCTGTCTTTTTTACCGGAGTCGTCCTTCTCTTCGGCTTTCTGTACGATTTCGGCTGCGGATGCTATTATCTCTTTTACTTCTTCCTGTAATTGTTCCTTATGTTCCGAAGATAATTCAGCGATTTCTTTCTCTTCTTTATCCAAAATCTTTTCTATTTTTTTTTCCGGGCTGTCATCTTTTTCCTTCTCCTCAGGTTCCTCCTTCTCGCCCTTTTCCTTCATTGCCTCCACGTCTTTTAATATTTTTGCCTTTTCTGATTGAGCTTCATCGAGAACGTGCTTTTGTTCGCCCTCGCCGCTCTGAGCAGAATCTTCGGTGTAAACCTCTTCTTTCTCCACAATAAGATATTCATCTTCTTCAGTCAATTCTTGACTTTCTTTTCTAGAACCTTCCTTCTTAGGTATATCTTCAATCTCGGCGGTAACATCCTCTTCTGTAATATCCTCCTCTTTCTTGTCAGTGGCTTCAGCCGTGATTTCATCATCACCTTCAAAACGATCGTCCTTTCGAATTTCTTCGATTCTTTCCGCCTTTTGTAAAACAGCTTCAATTTCTTCCACTACCTCTCGCTCTTCTTTGAGATCTGCCAATACCTTACTTTCTATTGAATCTAATGATATATCTTCAGATTGTTCAATTAAGCTCTTATCAATCGGTTTTATAACTTCTGGTTCTATGCCAGATGGAGTGGAGACCGTGGAAGAATCGGTAGTGCCTTTGTCGCCCTTCACTTTACGAATAACACCATCTTTGTCTGATTTTACAGAAGCAGTCGGAGTACTGCGAGTAGATTTCGCCGGACTACCCGGCATACGGGCTTTATTGGGACTAACTGGTTTCGCGCGACGACTGATCGGCTTCCTGTCCATTGGTTTAGGTTTTGCTGTCACCTTGACAACTGGTGCTGCAGAATCCTTCACGGCAGACTTCTCGACTTCAGATTTCTTCTGTTCCACCACTTTCCTGTTATTAGCTTCCTTAGCACTCTTAGCTGGAAGACTTGGAGCAACCTTGACCGCCGGTTTCACTTTCGGTATAGCTTTCGATATCTCTGTCTTTGTTGCAGCACCATTCAGAGTCTTCTTCGGAGTAGTCGGGGAAGATTTCACAGCGTCTCTTTTCTCTGCACCAGAAGATTTGGCTTTTTTCTCAATCAACTTCGGCTTTGGAGTTACTTCGCTTTTCTTCAACTCAACTTTCATCTTGCTTTCTTTTGGTTCTTTCTTTTTTGGTTCGGGCTTGGGCTTCGGTTCTTTAGGTTCCTTAGATTCTTTAGATTCTTTAGGTTCCTTGATTTTCTCAGGTTCCGGTTTAATTAAATCAGTCTTTTTCACATCTTCTTCTCGTTTTTCGGCCTTTTCTACTTTAATTGATTCCTTCTTGGGTTCTTTTTTCACTTCTTTTAGTTCTTTTTCAATTTTCTTACTCTCTTTTGTCTCAGTCTCGATCTTCTTATTTTCCACAACTTTCTTCGTCTTCATTTCGGTTTTAGGTTTATTAGCAGGTATAATCGGCGTCGATTGAGGGATACTCTTGGATACAGTCTCGTCTGCGGCCTTGATGGATTTTGGCTCCGATGGTTCTCTCTTCTCTTTCTTTGTCTCCAAAATTTTCTTGGGTTCCTTCTCGATAAGACTAAGTTTTTGCTTGGTTGACTTATCTCTGAGTGTCGCTAAAGACACTGACGGTGACAGAGTCTTCGCTGAACATACTGGATGCTTTAAAAAGTCCAGATGTTTTAATCGTTCGAAACCTTCGAAGATCTTGTGTTGCGGCGTACTGCCGGGAAAGAGAATCCGCGTGATGTTATCCTCGGGATTGGCCGGCTGCCAAACTAGAAGCGCGCATATCGACACGAGATTCTGCATCGGGAATGTGAGATTGTTCGAATCTTTTTTATGAGAACCTGCAAACAGCTTCGAATCTGACGTGTGCCACTTCGCCAAGAATTCGCGCACTTCGCGACTGTCCTTGCTCGGACTGAGCACGTACATATCCAGCGTGCCATGGCCCACTTTATGATAGAGGTTGATCGGATCGGGATCTCTGTAGCAAGGATGAGCGCGAAGATTAATGTGTCGAAGATTCACCACCATCTCTTGACCAATATCAGTGAGGTTGAAAATGAGCGGATCAATATCCTTATCTCCGTCGGGTGAATTTGATTGTCTTCTTTCCTACATTATGTATATTTTTAATGAGAAAATATACTGATTTAGCGATTATCACGAAAAATTTTAATTATTATTATTATTATAAAATATACTGAATTTTCTTTAAAAAAAAAATGAATTAAAAACAATGACTACTTACGACTAAGTTACAGAAGAAATGGCCGATCTGAGGATAGACGTGCATCTCCTTCTTCTTGCGAAGAACGCTAAACATGCCACCGATGTTACTATTATTTATCCTAGTGACTAGAACAGCATCCAATCGATCGAGATGCCTGGTGAAATCCCAAAAACATGCTTTCCTAGCAAAGCCGCCGTCGACGAGCATGTTGAAGCCGTTTATACCGAAAAGTGCGGCGTCACCTTGCCCACCGGGGAAGACGTATAAGGTTGGATGGCTAAATCTAATGTTTCCAACGACGTCGGACGGTTCCATGAGCTGGTCCAGTGTTTGCGACACGAGGTACTGTCCGATGTAATTCGTAAAACTCATGATAGCCGGTACGCCGGCTGTGAGAACATCGTCGGGGTTTACTCTGACTCTGCAAGATCTGTTCATAAAAAGGACATGAAATATTTAAGAAAGATGTATGTTATTCAATATATTATTTATGTTTTTAATTATTATTTTTTATTTTTTGTGTGCAATATCCTATTTTTGTTATGCATGAACAGCTTCTATTATGTGACATAAATTAGAATCGATCATGTAGAAAAATGTGCAAGAGAGATATACACCTGCAACAAGTCTCTTTCGACAATCGACTTGTCGTCCAATCGCCGACACCCGCGCAATGTATATCTACGGTAACGCTATTCTCGTAGGCACGAAGGACTCTTTGCACCTCATGTTCGCTGAATGCATCCAGAAAGTCTGCGAGACTGAAGGTTCCATCCTGAATAACAAGAATTGTTTGTCGTTTTGTAATAAGATTATTCTCTGCTAATATTTCGCATAATTATTAATTAATGTTTCATTTTTGGCAAATAACAATCGAATATATTCATATGAAATGTATATACCTGCAATATCCAGGAACCATTACCACCGAATGTGTATCCAGCGTGTATGATGTGCCGATGTTTCGTGAAGCTTGCGAGAAGATTGCGAATACACTGTAATAATGTATTCGTCTGTGGGTGAATGAGAACTTCCGTTACGAGGTTCTCGGTAGCATATTGGATCAATCTTTCGCCTGAAAATGAATTTCATTTTCATTAATAACTTATGTGACAATAATTAATAATTTCTACGACATAATAATAATTAATTATGTATAATATAACATAAAACGAATCAAATCAACATGTTTGTGACAATAAATTACCATTTCTGGCTTCTTCGCCTTCGGGGGCTTGCGCTACTAAGGCCAATAATTCCTTCTCCAGATCTACATGACAACTGTCCTTGTCCCATGATAGAAAACCTGCAACAATCGAAGAAAAAAACGGTGATTGCTAAATATAGCTGAACTATATTTTGAACGGAATCTTCTTACTCTATACATATTAAGCAGATACTGATGTCGGAAAACTTATGGAATGAAATCTGCATATAAATCACTGTTCGTCTTCAAGATTGAGTGTAACGTTGTAGGTATTTCGATGATATGCTGTCTCATGAACTTGACTTTTCAAGGCTCTGATATTTTGAATGGAAACTAGGTTGTTCTCGTTTTAGATCATCACTGTGTATGCGCGATTATGTTGAACTAGAGAAATCAGCTCATCAAAATTTGTAAGCGATTATCTATCTTGAAAATATATGACATAATACAACAGAGAAAATAATCAAGAAATTATGAATGTTATTCAACTTTATAATTTTTCTAAAAAAGCCTTTTTAATTGAGAAAAAGAGAGAGAGAGAGATTAAGAGAGATGTTTTAAATATTGCTTAAAGTATTTTTAAACATGGCCGAGTATAAAATGTTTAGGTGAATGGAATAGTAGGTCATAACTGCGTATAAATGTGTAAGACTGCAGTGGTTTGGCTTCATAGAATAGGGATAGTTCAGCCATCGTGAGTGATGTAAGGTTAATGTTAAGATGTTAGAGACTGTCAAGACCAGTTATAGATTGATTGATGAGAAAAGTAAATTAAGTATTACATTATAACACACATTTTTCTCTGATGTTTTATCAACAAATGTGTAGATTGAAACGGATATAAATAATAATATGTCTTCATTTATATTTGTGCTGCTTTACAATTACAATTGTAATTGATAAGTTACGTTTAAAATTAAAAAATACTGTTTATATAAAAATTAATGAATTATTTTTATTCAAGGCAGCTTAAAAACACAAAAATTTATATTATAAGATATAATTAATATCTGGTAAGAAATTAAATAATTATTTATAATGTATTATTATTATTATATTATTTATTATTAATAAATTTAAATACTTAATGTTTCATTTAAAATTTTAGAATAATTATATTTTTACTATATGAATATGAAACATTAATTACAAATTACGTTAATGTAAGAAAAGAAAGAGAAAGTGTATCTCAAAACTTAATGGAATAATTAGGATGAATGAATCAGCAGCTGCAGTTTGTCATAAGGGTTGCTTGGGGCGGTCGTTTTATGACGTCACCAACACCGCACCCCGTCACGTGGTTCCTCACCAGCTGGCAATCGATCGTCGCACATCCTGTACCCACCCTCTATTGCCAACTTTAACGCAGAGATACTCCACTTTTGCTATCATACAAAAAATTTCCGACGCTGTCAGTCATTTCTCGTCAAGATAAAAAATTTTTAAATAATTATAATGAAAATGATAAGAAAAAAAAGAAGACCAAAAAAAAAAGAAATTATTCTTAATATGACTAATATGACTGGTATATTATTATTGTGCTTTATAAATATATTGAATGTATCAAATATATGTTTATTCATTAAATTATAAGATAGCACGCAACATCTTATATCTCTAGAATTAATTCTCTATAATTTCTGTAAATCGATTTTATCACTCAATATTTCACAATTCAATCCAAGTGCAAGGCTTTTCTTAGATTCACTTTCACATGCGAAAATATTTACAAAATTTCACCTGAAATCTTATATGAAATTAAAGGATTGAATGATACAGCATAATGGAACGTAACTCGTTGCCAAGGGAGTTCGGACTCGCTCTCGCGTAATTCTATACTAGCGTGTACACAGACAAGTCTGGTTCGAGACGTTGCTTGGCAACGTCGTAGTATCAATCAATGCCGAGGATAGAGAGGAGCTGGAAAATTAACGAAAAAGAAGAAAAAAGGAGAGAAAATGCGCGAGCAGAAGGCGTTAGTCGGTGCAACGAATTCCGCGCGGCTTCCTCCCTGCCTCCAATTTTATCCCGCAATAAGTAAATACGTGTTGCATACTTTCCA
Source organism: Atta colombica (assembly GCF_001594045.1). Taxonomy (NCBI): domain Eukaryota; kingdom Metazoa; phylum Arthropoda; class Insecta; order Hymenoptera; family Formicidae; genus Atta; species Atta colombica. Next base: position 1,352,613 of record NW_017259396.1, read on the forward strand.
GTAAACGTGGACGCTATTATTAGGAGTTCAACTGACGAAATATATATCACATTTTCGCGAAATTACATTCGAAATAGCGAATACGCGGAATATGAATTATGCGAACACACACAGATACACATTGCCAATACAAACCGAACTTATTAATTAATCAATCAATTACATTTCAAAACTTTCTGTGTAATTTCGGTTGTATTATAGTTTTTGAACAGTTAAATCTTCAATCGATTAAGTAGATTAATGTTAACAGAAAAAATGGTATATGCAATAAATTGAAAGGATCGCAAGTCCATTATATCGAGTCTTATCTGACATCAAAAAGTCACATTGTTAGAGCAGAACATATATCAAGCTCATGTGTCAAACTGATCGGAAGCCCCAAAGCTGATACGAGAGAAGCCGTTTCTTAATGCTCATAGCTGAGTGCCGTTACTTAATTCTCACTGACCCTTACAGGTTTTGACTGCAATATCAATATCAGAAGCATCGCAACCGAGTCCGAAAATTTGTATAGAACAAATCTTCTTGAAACGTTTAGTCATGTCAGACTCGATTTTTTTCAAGATCAAGATATAAAATGTATTGGTCAAGACTCAAAAACAATTTTTTAAATGCAGATTTCGTGCTGTGAGCACGCAAATAAGTTTTGCATTTATTAGAAGAAATAAATTTATCAAAATTGCGATTTTTATTCATCGTGACGCAACTTTGTGAATTTTTTGATCTATTTAATATTGATGGAGATGGATTCAAACTTAAATCACATCTTCACCTGACACATGCTTCATATTTTATTTACATTTGTAATTCTTGCTTTGGAAATAATATTCTTGCGAGAAACAAATGTGAATCTCTTTTTTTCTGTTTATTTACTAGAATGAATCTTCTAATTCCTAATTGATATCAACATGTGACATATTACCTTACCGCATTGGCTGCTAATTTAGTACTTTAACGATGACTATTTAATGAACTCGATTGTTCGAAATGAAATAATGTTAATCTATCGATAACTACCATGTCTAGTCATGGTAATCATTCAATCAATTAACAGAATCAAAATACTATTAATTAAACCACGAGATGAGAACAGCAATGCGAATGGATCGTTCAATGATTCTTCAAGTACTAATTAGTAAAAATAGAATGAAAAACAAATCAAATAAATCAATTCTCGAGCATTCCGGGTTTTAGAAATTCTTTTTCAATTTTCGAGACTTGTTTTTCAAGCTCTAAATATTCACAGAGCGTTCACTTTTGTAAATTTATTTTATAAACGGCAACAAATCGAAGATAAATATAGTTTACAATTGCAATTAAAGGCAGTCTGATCGTTAATTGAAACAGATGTTTTAATTAAATTGCCCACGAGTTTCATCCGCGAATTTCCATTCGACAGAATAAGCCATCGCGCAATTAAAGAAACCGCACGGAATTTGAAGCTTTGAGTCAAGTAAATCGTGCATTAAAAAAAGCAAAAACATTTACGAGTTCCGATAAGTAAAATGGAAAAACGTTGCGACATTAAAGTGTGGCTCCAATGATATCTGCCATCGAGTGGACGAAAAATGGCGCTGGATAATCCGTCAGCGATTTATCTCGCGAATACTGAAGGGCGCGTTCGTTCTACCGAAAATCCCCGGCTTTAATCCCATAGTACAATATTTTGTCATCGTATCACACGAATACGCGAATACGTGTGAGCGTACATACACACAGCACACATTTTCATGGAACAAACCGCGGACGTCGATGTATCCAGCGTATTCCACGATTTCCTACTTTAGAGCGTGACGTTCTGACACGCCACTTGTATCATACACACAATGGGGATGTATCTAAATAGGCGATCGTCGTGTGAAAAGTGTAGGAGGACTATTCACGATCAACCGTGGTAATATATACGGCGCACGTCGCAATATATTACATTTACAAAAAGGGGAAAAAATCCAAGGCCAGCTTTATCTAACAAGATTTTCTCTTCGTACCGCTAACTCGATCGTCCTCCCTGACCTATAATATTTCTGCTCCGAGCGATGTTTTTCTCCTTTCTAACTGGCGTCGCAAAAATAAAAATGTCTCGAATGAACGTGATTAGATGTAATTCAATGTATCGTCGCTCGAGAAATGTTCATACATAAACTCACTTTCATAAACTCACAAAGTATGTAGAAGAAATATTTGACACTCGATGTCCCTATGGATTAGCAACTTAAGCTAAGTATAGACAAAACTGCGTTTCCTCGCGGTAGCGGCTCCCGCCTCGCGCATCCCTTAAAGCACTCGCGTTTCTCGATTTGCACTTTTCTTTTTTTTTCTTGGACCGACGACGGATGCCGCGAATGCTGGGTTTGTCCCGACTATGTTTAGAAATGGTTCTCGTTGTCCTGCTCGCAATGCGCCTACATGTGTGTAATGAGTACACGTGCGACATAAAGTATCGCTTTAACAGCCGACAAAAGAGATCATTACGCATGTAACCGTACATTATATCAATCGATTCAAATTTCTCTTCTAAAATGTAATAACATTTTTTTTTTTTTTAATAAAATACATCTAAATTTTTATTGTAAAGATTTTAGATAAGGAAAAGAAGCTATACCAACAGCAAAAGTAATTTTAATGGAACATCGCGCATCTATAAATATAAACATGCGCCAATGTTCCAATATCTTGAAAATATCGATTAAACTGAAAAATATAAGCGGACGTAAAGAGCCTTTGTAATGTAAGAGGGTCAAAAAGTTTTCTAGACAAATCGCTGACATCGTTCTCGATTAATCTCTCAGGAAGAAATGTCAAAGAGGAGGTCGATAATGACCCATTATTTCGATTTGAGTTTCGATAGAGATAATTCATACGCATTTCATTATACAGATATTACAATCTCAATTTCAGAAATGAATAATTATTTTGGAAATGATAAAGATGAAAATAACAAATTTTTCTTCCCGATAATTTTATTTTTATATATACAGAGTAAATTTTGGTCGGATTTAATACGATAGAATAATACGATACAATTGTGTAGTACATGTCGATTTTATCTAGTAAGTATATGTAAATTTGTGTACTATAAGGGCCTTTGATCGAGTATGAAGTTTGACAAGCCGAAAGTAGATCCGGGAGGAGGAGGAAAAGGAGAAGAGAGGAAAATAGTAACGGATATTCAGAAATGCAGTGCACGACCTCGGCAGAGGGAGCATAGAGATCGACCTAGCTCACACACTCGTTGCTATTTATATTTCCAAGACAAGGGCGAAGACCTGGATCAAGGATTGAGAGTAGAAGTGACAGAGGTGTTTTTTTTGTTCTGAAAGGTCGTCGTAAAAGAGGAGATGTAATGAAGGAGACATCTTATCGAAAGAGATTATATTTGGTCGGAATTATAAAGTACATGAAATTTTTAAATTGATAATATCTCACTTTTGAAACACCCTTTCTTTTATTTTCTTCATTTTATTCGATCTTTTTTCTGTTAAACGTTCTCATATTATGAAAGCAAGTTAGGAATACAAATTACATTAATTTATGACATTTTCTCACGATATTCTATGCGTATCTCGAACGTGGAGCAGATAAGTACAAAATAGTTTGTAGAATTGAATAATAAACCAGCTAAATGTAGCAGAAATATGCGCGGAATATGAAAAATCGCGGTATTCTCCATCTCGGCCAATATTTTACACAATATCGTGCACACGTGATATGTGAAATATTTAAAAATCATGCTTGATAACTCGGAGAGAAAAACATATTTTCATTCTGTTGACCTTTTGTATCATTGTAACTCCACTGGTAAACATTTTCTATTAAATATTTCGAATAAAATTTTAATTAACAACACAATCATGCGAGAGAGACAAAACAAAAGATAAATAAAAAAATAATATCGAAATCACACGCACGCACACACACACACACACACACACACACACACACACACACACACACACACACACACACACACACACACACACACACACACATTTGTATATCAAGTGTCAAATAAAATAATAATATTCACGCGATGAAACATCTACTTGTGGGACGCAAATTTGTCGCACCTGGACAATTCGAAATGCGAAATTTAATAACTTTAAATTATAGAGATTGCGTCGCATTTGCGACATGACCGATTTATTCCGCGTTACATTATTCAGCAGAAATTGCCGTCCATCGGGATAAATGATCGAGGCGCAAATGCGCTGGTACGTCAATTCAACCGACCCATAAACCAAACTGATAAAGCATGTACTTTGCGTCGACGATTTAATGCGCACGCCGATTATATCGCATTGCCAGCACCGGTCACCACTTCTTCGCCTGCCGACGTGTCTTCGAAATTGAATGCGATGACTCACGGGCGGGGTCAAAGCACGTGGATTTTCATAATTACATCGAACAGAAATGGTGTGGCAAGCAGGCAAGTTCGCTTGTCTAGACATGCATGACAGGATGTGTATCGCTATGCAGAGAAGGAGAGAGAGAGAGAGAGAGAGAGAGAGAGAGAGAGAGAGAGAGAGAGAGAGAGAGAGAGAGAAAGAGAGAAAGAGAGACTCGCCCACCGCTTGGATTATGCGTCTCTCATTGCGGAACTCGCTTGCGATGCCACTCCGTTTCCCTCTCCTTTCGCAGTCTACCTTTCAAATCCTACTTAGCAGCAGGCTTCTCGTGAGACGCACGAAAAATCCCGGTTCTGCCAGAATGATTAATGAAGGAAGCGGAAGAGAGCGAGACGTTGGCGTTGGCATTTTCCTCCAATAAATGTGACGGAGAACGCGGGGATCATGTGCATTTATGATGACAGGAACGGCCGGAAACATGTCTGTACTGAGCGAACACCAGAACGCAATGTCATTCTACGAATAGAACCTCCCTTCGGTCGTTCCGCGTGAGTTTTAAAATGTTGTCATTTTTCGAAGAATGTTTTAGATCAAATACCATAAGTCCAGATAAGTATCGAATTTCTACGTTGGAAACATTCTCACAAGTTGGAGAATCCAATGAATTTGTTCGGATCAGTCTGAACTACAGACAACCAAAATGGAGATATTTTGTAGAACGAGTATACTTCCCCGCCATGACATCGCTTTCAGATTTGTTCGCTGATGTATGCCGAGTTCATTTCACGCGAAGTCAACACTGTCGGAGAGCCAGGGTGGCAACGGGGGCGGAGAGATGAATGTGCGATGAACCGTGATTCCCAGGTAACGTGACCTGTTTGTAGTTCAAGCGTATCTGAATTGCTTTGGCTTCACGAGGTCTGCACTTGTCCACACTTAGGGCACAACCACGTTGCACATCACTTATGTACGCACGTACGCACTGCTGCTCGCGATTAAACTTTACGCAAGCGATCAGGAATTAAAGCTCTAATAGTACGTAATTTTGTTGAGTTCAATGTTTCACTGCTGTACAAAAAATATATTTATTCCAGGAATAATTAACTGATTTTTGTTACAAAACTCTCTGATCATCTGGTGATCACCCTTCTATATTCTAATTAAAATCTATTATTATATAAGATATTGTATATTATTAATTAAAATTTTTTAATTTATTACTATTTGAGAATTATGGACAGGGATTTAATTAATTTTCTGAAAAAAAAAAGCAAATAGAAAATAGAAACCAAACAAATTTTAAATAAGCATGTTAAATAGTTTATTATGGCAATAATTTTTAACAATTTCAATTAATATAAACTGTTTAAAAGATTTTAATTAATATAACATTTTGTTATGGATTTCGATATTTGCATATTTAAAAGTTCATAAAGAATATTCTCTAATTTTTCAGAATCTCAGTCTTAAGAATAAAAATTGAACTAGTCTTGGAAAAAAGTAGCTCAATTTTCAATCTTTAAAAATGAGATTTTATTCTTCAGTGAAATTCACTCTAAAAGTTTTATAGAGATAGTTATTATAAAATACATAATTATTATAAAAAATGAATATTAAATAATATTCATACAAACAATATTCTATCACAAATCACATTTTTTTGTCATTGAAGTGTAAAAATATCTCAGATGATTTTCATAATCAGAATATATATACATTTAAATATAACGAGAAAATTTTCTTTTAATAAATTTTCTTTTTATCTATTAGCTATGAATAACCATTGTTGAAGTTTCAATCGGATAATCAAATTGGAATCTAACGAATTCTTTGCCTTTCTATAACAGAATTAGGAGTAAGTTCAGGAGCATTTAGTTAGCTTGGACAAATATTCAGAGGAATATAGACATCGAGAGAGAAATTTGTACGTGCTATCGTAATTTATGAATTTGAAGGAGAATCATCAAGCAAATGAAAGCTTAAAGAGATAGATTAATAATAATAGATCGATGTATTAAAAAAAGATTTATATTTAAAAAAATTTAATTGATAACAAAAAACGAATGTGAATATTCTTGATAAGATAATTCATGTACGCAATCAGTACTAAAAATGATGAAAAAAGAAAGAGATAAAGAAAAAATTAATTTAATAATTAATCTAAAAGTAATTTCAAGAAAGTATCAAACAAATGTCAGTATGTGTAAAAAAAAATAAATTTCTAAATTTAATTAGACTTCCTAATCAAAATAAATGGCATCGCAGCTTGCAGTTAGAAATTGTCCTGTTACTATTAAGAGATCGTAAATCAATCAGAAGCATTTCTCTGCTATCTTTCCGGCACTTATTGACACTGGTTGTACATGTATTGGTCTCGGGGTCAGGTTCAAGAACGAGGTAGTCGAGAGGCGAAGTCTCACGGCTGACTCGTAGAGTACGATAGTGAGAGAGCGAACTGCCGTGGCGAATGCCACGATAAAATTAGATACACTATATTCAGTTACATGCACGCACGCCGAAAGTGTAAAACGGTCGTTGTCGGCCAAATGTGCCTCTCGCTCTTATCTCGCGAAATAACGACCGAGTGCTTCATATGACACACGAAATAAAAAAAATCAAACGAAAATGTGAATCTGAAAGCGAGAGTTTGAAACAGGAGGGAATAACGAAATTTAATTTCGCTCAAACCGCGCTTGTGTCGGCTGATTGCGTTTTAATGAACGTCGTTTATAACAGGTATATTCCTTTATATATGTAATTTCAAATTTAGAAATTTATGAGTATGCAAAACAGATAGAATTTATCGTAATTTTGTCCGAGCGTATTATATCACATGGCAGTTTTCCGACATACATCCTCTATCTAGCTTGTCTGTAAACGTTAATTAACGTAGTCATGTATTAGGGTCGCAGATAATTATCATCGTACAAGCCACTTCATAAATTATGCAGCCGTGACGCATCCGAGCTCTCAATTCTTTGAGTAGCTGGCTAAAAAACCTCACTTATGTTCTTGTCTTATGAGTAGGAGTATACTATTAAAATACCTTCCATATCCTTAATCTCATTTACTGCATATTATAAATTTAAAAAAAAAATGTTATGCCTACACTGTGAAAAATAAAATAAAATTTTAATTTTAACTTGAAGATGTTTAGTGGATTTTCTAAGCGTACAAAAATATTAACATTTTTGTTGATATCACTAAAAGAATTTAATTTCTTATATGTGTTTCTTATATGTGTTCTTTGCTGATAAGCTTAGATGAAATTAGTCTTAAAATGTGATACAGCTTAATCAATGTTGACAATGAATTTAATGTAACATCGTATTACTGAGTGATTTGATTGAGAAACTTAAATAAAGTTTATCTTACAATTTGAACATAATTTGAGTTCTGTTCTTCAAATTTTAATAATTAATTCTTCTTTTCTAAGAAAGATTCATATATATATATATAAAATAAAGTTGAACTTTGATTTGATCAGAAAAATATTAATAAAAATTAATTCGTTATTATTATTTTCCTTTCATTTTTTTACATTTCAAAAATAATCAAATTGTATAATTTTTAATAAATCAATAAATTTAATTAAATCAATAAATAAATGCGATCTAAATTTATCAAAAAATTTAGATCGCATATTGTTTTTTATGAGCAATTTAATTCAACTTTTTGGCCATTAAAAGCATTCATCATTCGAAACATTCATTAAATAAACATTTTAACTAAAGCAACAATGTTTCCGTTAAGTCTTGAAAATAACAATTGACCAAAACGTTATTTTAAACAGAAAATCAAGTACAAAATGTACGATAACAGCTTACTTATCAAAACTGATTTAAATAAAACATTTACAATTGCTAAAAACATTAAAATCTGTCTATCGAACTTGAAAAACCTTAATTAAAGTAAACATTTCACGTGATTTATTTTCTTAACATAAAAATATCAGAACGAAAAAAAAGTATAAATTTTGCTTGAAATCCCTAAAATTAAAAAAATTAAATTTTTTATTTAAAACAAAATAAATATATGTTCGAAGAAAGAAAGTGAAAAGTATAAATTATACGAACTGATCATACAAATATTGTTTCACGAATATTTAAGCAATTGAGCAATAATCATTCTTTATATAGAAAATTCTTTGTTTTTTGATCGACAATAACGTGATTTCTGAACATCAGTAGTAAATATTTTGAAAATGGCTCGAAGAATGAATCAAAATTAAATCTTATATCATTATATTTTCTTATTTATATGTATGTATTTTTATATTTGTAGGCTTATAGTTTTTCGCGAGTTCTTTCTATTTTATTATTTAATAATTTCTTTATTTAATGATATTATTTAATGATTTCTTTAAGTCTTTAACTCACTACTACTTTGTCAGATTGTGATATCAGAAAAGAAAATACATAATAAAAATTCTTACAAAACACATCAATGTGGAAATTTATTTCAATAAAACTTACAATCGATAGATTCGATTTATATAATTATGTCAAAAATTTTCCTTTTGTTTCAGTAATTAATAAATGACCATATTATTTTTAAAAATAAATTATGTATAATCAAAATTGAAATTATGTTCATTATGACAAACTATCGAATTAATAATATACAGAAAAAAATATGATTTAGTTTTGAGTTTTTTCCTGAAATAAGAAAGTTTCAATATATTTTATAAATCTATTCTATCAATTACAAATGTATTATTTAATTAAATAGATAGAAATATTTTATTAAAAGCATTCAAATATAATTGGTAAAAGCTTTTATTGTATGGTAAAAGCTTTTATTTTTTCGCTTCTAATGTCACAATCTAAAATAGTAATGGTGAATGAACAGGAACTTTAATAAGCTTGCTTCAAATGTATCACGTGTTGCATTTTTAAAGTTTCGATTTAAATGTAATTTGACCATCACTTTGAAATTGACGCGGATGATACACGAATCGTTCAATCGAGATATTCATAATGAAACCTAGTGCAGACATCGTGTATTGAAAATTCATTTAATACAAGAAATGGAATGAGAGAGTTCATTACGCGAACACTCATTACACGATACGTTAAATATTTGTCGGATGTAAATCTTTAAATAAAACTGATTCGTACGGCCTTGGTGTTTGTTATGCCGCACGAGCGTCCGTTACGCGTAAATACACAAAAGGATACGCTGTGCCGTACAATATTGTCATTTGCACGGCAATACTCGAACGGCAGACAGCGTCCGCCATCGTGAACTGGTTTTGCATTATTCTTCTCTATAACTTCTCAAGATTTTTTTACGCGTAATTAGCAATTAATCAACCCGCGAGATTAATCTTTAGAGAACGAGAGTTTTAAAGGCTACATTCCTTTTAGGCGAACTTTGAGCACATACAGTCGACGTTTTTTATACTAATTGACATACGTCGCTTTCCATTTACAATTTTTTCAAACTCGATCAACACTTTCTTTATTTAATTAAATATGAAAATTCCTATATTCGGTTAAAACAACCCAAATAGCACAGCAGCGCTTACAAAGCGTTATATGCGTTTTTTTAATGCTTTGTTAATGTTTTGTAAGAGCTGTGTGTTACTTGGGAGGATCTCAGTGCTTATATATTTCTTGTGTGAATTTATATACATATCTATATATATATATATAT
>NW_017259396.1:1362716-1379552 GCF_001594045.1 Atta colombica
CGTATTACATACTCAACACTTTTCAATTCTACTCTCGGAAGGAAAGTCGCAGTATGTTCAAATATAATTTTGACCAATTAAATGATATTACAACAACATCCCTAACATAATATACATATATTTAAACCAATTAAAATTTTGTAAGATTAAATATTAAAAATTTGTACATACTGTCCATATATCGTTCCATTTAACTGTAACGAATTATATTCAAATATGTTAATTTGTATCGATTGTTTCCTGAAAGGAAAGTAGCCAAAATCTTATAGCTTTTCCTGTAAGTAAGATTTGTTATAATTATTAATTTATTATTTTTTATTGTATTTCTTCTTCAATTAATATAACTACATCTGTTCATGTTACTTGCGCTTTTTACATTCAACACTGTTTTCTCTCTTTTTTTCATCATGCGAATATGTACATACTTATTTTGTTTTAAATGCAAAAATTTTTTGAGATTTCAAACAACACAGATAAATTTATTTCAGCGTTATTATAATGGCTTTCCGAGTAGCTTTTTCATTTTGAAAAGGTTAATCATTCCACGATTTGTGTATCAGAACGACAAAAATATTAAAATAGATATTTCGCGATTTAATTGCACATATACAATAGAAATCAAGAAATAGAAAAAATTATAAATTATAAATTATATATTAAAATTATATAATGATATACCGATATTCTTTTTCTGTACAATTTAACTAACAAGATGAAGATTTTTTTTAAATTATTGATACCAACTGACTAGATGGTTTGACAATGTGAAGTATATTTTAATTTTCATCGACCTTATGTTATGTTTTTACCGTTTTTGACAAATTTTGTAAACATTGATAATGGTTCTGAACGTGATCGAAATGTCTGTTAGCCGACATGTTAAAGTTCATAATAATTAATTAAGATTTTTTTTACTACATTTTTTTCTTATTAAGACATTTTTTATTTTATTAAGATTTTTATCTTATTAAGATATTTTTATCTATCAATTTGTCTATACGTAATATTTCTGGCTTGTAGCCCTTTTCTTTTAACTCGTTTTTAAATTATATATATTTTTTTCTTTGCAAATTTTATTCCTTTCATGTTAGAATCGCATTGAGATTTGAATTTCTCCCTCGGTTTAAACACGATTTTCTCTATTTTCAAATCTAAAACATAGAATAATGTACGAATCACCGAGATCAAAAAATTCACATAATAAAAAAAAAAACAGCGATATATCAATAGTGTATAAAATAATTCCGCAGGATTTACACATGTTCGATTCAAAATACGCACATATATTGCGCGCGATAAATTTAAATTTAAATTTCAATTTCAATTAACCGCGTGGTAGTGGAGTGAAGTTGCCACATATTCGTTAAGTACTACCGTCAGTCCGTTAGTACTGTCGCGTCAGCGAAGAGCGGATCGTTGTCGCGTCAGGTTGATCGTCAACGGCGTCGTGAGGCGGCTTTAATTAGTGAATACAGTCGTGATTAATCTCGTATCGTGAATTTATCAATCTCGTAACAGATATTTATCTCTCACACGCCGGTAGCGTGTGGTAAACATGTATTGACGTATATATCGCGGGATATGTACGATTAGCGAAGCGATATGATCGTCGTTCGATGATATCGAGCTTCGCAGATACCTATGTTCGATCTTAACTAGCATGTTTATTCACGAAAACTACGATGCGAGATAGTAATTTCTAAAACGCGAGCGTATCTCGTTTCTTATCCGAGGCGTGGAAAGCGGACATAGATTTAGGTTAGAATGGGAGATACAAATTACCGCTGCGGGTGATGCATGAAATTGGCGCTATCTCTTTGATTTCCTGTTGCTATTCGTCCATTGTGATTCGGCGCCGCGGGTATCGATGATATCGTAATGTTGATGATATGGATTTCTTTCCATTTGGTGATGTAAATCGACATATAGAATTTCGCGCGCTCAGGTACAGCAAAATGATCAGTGTGCTGAATTATATTATTGTCAAAGACATGAAGTTCTCGAGGAAGCATCTTCACACTGATCATCTTGCCATCCCTCAAAATTCTATCCCTGTAATTCGTAATTTTTAAACTCTTTTCATTTGAAAATTATTATAACCTTGCATTTTAGACTTTCTTAAACATATGTCTATAACATATTTATCGTAAGTTTTGAAATATGTATAGTTTCTATACTTTTGTTACTCACTAAATGTCAAGAAAGATTGTATCGATGTGTGTCATTAAAGTTCGTTTCTATCAATGTAGATTGAATTATTTAATCTTGGTTTAACTTATCTTTTTTTAGTTCTAAGAATTAGAAAAAGATAAAGAGTAAATTAAAACGAGATTAAAATTAATTCACATTGGATAATTTAAAAATAGACGTAAATGGAAAGCCATTTGTCTGTTTTATCGTGTGTTTATTTTTTCGTCTCGGTATAATAAAGTATGCATTGTTTGTCATTAAGATCGAGAATACCGTATAAAATGCCGAGCGACCGTTGTTTTTTGCTTACTGTTACTTAGTGCTTTCGTGCGATCGTAATTATCCGTTTGTCGCGAGTGTATTGTTAAGTAGCGGGAAAAAAATCAAGAATGAGCTGATCTCTAGAAGGCGAACAATAGCGGAGCAATCAGAGTGAGAATCTTGTTATCTATTTTGTTATCTGAAATTATTGTATTATACAGTAAAAAAACATTTTGTATTTGTATAAAAAAAATGATTCATTCAAGTCCTTGTATTATATTAAATTCTTAATATATTTGTGAGTAATATATTTGTGTTATATATTAATTTAATATAATATTATTATTAAAATATTTTGTGTTAAATTAATATTCAACATTTCTTAATGTTAAAATAATACAATTTATAAATAAGTGAACATAAAAACATAAAAATAATATGTTTTAAAATGTACTCTAAATTTTTTTGGAGAGAAAACTCATTCTCCAAGAATTAAAATACTACTACTATTGAAAATGTGTGAATTTGCACTCTCTTGAATAAGAATGGAATAAAATTCATTTCAAAGGAAAGAAATCTTACTTCATGTAAAATCTCACTACATAAAAAGTAAAAATCTGCTGCTCTTATTCAAGAATGCAAATAGTTCACTCTTTTTCAATAGTGACAGTTTTAACTCTTTTGAAATGAGATTTCACTCCAAGAAATTTAAAGAGTAAATTCTAAGATGAATAAATAAAATGAATATTAATTTAAGGTATCATAAATGTTGATTTTACTGAAAAATGTGCTTCTACATTTTACAAATTGTTAATGTTACATTTTTGTATTAATTTTTTAAAAATATTGTGTTACCTTCTAATCTGTCTATATTCTTGTGTTATAATAAATTAACACGAAAATTTGAATAGACTGTTGAGATATGTGAAATGTGTTAAATTTAACAAATTTTCGTGTGTCTATTATCTATTTTATTCATTCTTTATTATTTATCATAATATTATCTGTTTAGATTTGAATTATTTATAAAGAAAGAGAACTCTTGCATTTATAAAATAAAGTTCCAAAAGAGAGAGAGAAAATGTATATACATATATATAATTATTTTATTAATTAAATATCTACCTAAAAGGCAAATAATTAAATGCACTCGATAATTATTTTACGACATATTAATTACAATATTTTTGGCGCTGCTATAATTCGAATCTGTATTTTTCAGATTAATATTACAACGTTCATATTACAACATGCAATAGTTATTACAATTCCACTGCCACACATCGTACCGGTGAGTCAGTTAAAATATCTTTCATTTTAATATTCAGGATGTATAAAATTTGTATATAATTTATAAAAATTTCCAAAATCAATCCACCTGAATATATAACATAGCATCATATATAAGTTCAGCTTTCTCGATGTTTCCCCTCGATCATGAATTATATCGACACAACTATGCCTCCCTATATATCATTTTGTCTATATGTATATAATATATACGCATGAATACATATGTCTATTGCCGTGTCGGAACACATAAAACGTTGATACATCGATCGGATCATGCTGCCGTGCTAAGCTCACGCATGTGCGTTCACATGTGATATTTTCTCGCTCTCTTTTATATGTACACTCCCACCTATACGTCCCTCGCATATTTCCTCTGAGCTGCATTTAATAAAAGCGGAAAATGCACCTTTGCAATAAGAGGTTACGACACATATCACTGAGAACAATCTCTAATTGGATTAATTAAAATTTTGGTTGAAAGTAGACGAATCAGAATTTTTTGGAATAATTAATTCTTGAATAAATATAAAGTCTTTTTTTATGTACTTGGCATACCTTTATCTATATTACAAATTTTAGAAAAACTCATTATGTATGTACTTGAAACAAGAATTTTTCTTTTGAAAAGTATAAAATTCTTTGCACACGCAAAGAAGAAACTTTATATTATAATACATATATTATATTATAATAAGCAAATTGAATTTATTTTAATTTAATAATCTTGACTGAAGTAAATTTATTAGGATTCAGAATATATTTTGAATAAATTTGCTTGCGATTTATGATAGATTTGTGACGGATATATGAAATATTTCGAATATTTGAAACAAGTAACTGTTATTTGCATACAATATTGTATTTTTTTCTGTATGTGGGGGTATATTCGAACATTGCGATTCTTCAATATTTTGTGTCACTCGTTTTCATCCTATATGAAAGGAAACAACATGACTCGCGCGCTGACAGGAAAACTCTGATTTAATCATGCGAATATTATGTCACTTATCCGCACATACACTATGCTCGCAATCAATGAGACAGCGTAAAGTTGCGCGTTAACCCTTTCGCTATTTCGAGCGTACACATGTTTAACCGTCTAGAATCGAGAGATACGGGCGATCAAGGTTCTCCTCGTCACGCCGATTTTCGCGAATTATGTAATTATTTCACGTTAACTTACAACTTGCAACGTTGGAAATCAATGTCGCGTCCAATTTTCACCGGATTTATTTAACATTCTATATAAATTATAAAAGAAGTACAACGCACTAACGTTCGCTTTTTTAAGTCTTTAAAAAAATATCTGCGAAATTGTAACAACTATTATATTAATTATGTAACGTTTCTAAAAATATAAAATTATTATTTTATATATTGAGTGCAAAAATTTGTGTTCGATTTATTATTCAAAATTCCAGCAGCTGCAATTGTTACTCATTAAAAATGAATGAAATTTAAATTTAAAAAAAAGTTTTAAAGCTTAAAGTCTATTGTTTTCGACAATTCACTTTTTCAGTTTCTGTGAGTTTGGTAATTTTTACATATAAAAAACTAAGCTGGATAAAATGGGAAATTTTCTTCTCATTTTATGATCCTGTCATTTGTAAAAAAAATTTACAAAAATTTTCAACTTTTTAACGTGAAAGCTTAAAGTTTTCCCTACAAAATTATTTTTTTTAATGTTTCTAAGATTTTTTATTATTAAGTTATTCCGAATGAAATAAAAAGAACATTTTGACTTCGATTAAATTAAATATATAAATATAAATATAAATTAAGACTCTGAAGCTTAAACATTAAAATATAAATAATAAAAATTAAGATGAAGATAATGAGAGTCATACGCTGTTGTAGAAGCGAAGAGATAGGAAAAGTAGATAATCCTCAGATATTGGTGGTTATTTTCATGTTATTTCATTTCGAACATTTCAGCTCACTTGGAGTCTTCATCAGCGATTACAAAATCCAAAAATTCATTTATTGAGAGCAAGTCACTTGCAGAATTGGCAGAAATGCCATTGGCAGAAATTGCAGCATTCTTTACTCAATGAGAAACGAAAAAAAGAAGCTGAAAAATACGATTCACAATCATATCAATAGTTAAAAAAAATTACACCGTATATTAGATATATATCGTTCTTCTGAATATGATCTCGTGTACGTACAACATGACGTGTCATTTAAAATTTTATGTTACAATATGACATGTCATATTATAACGTTCAATTTTAAATGACACGTCATGTTGTACATACACGAAATCATATTCAGAAGAACGATATATATCTAATATACGATGTAACTTTTTTTAACTACTCCTATCTCTTCGTTTTTACAACAGCGTATGACTCTCATTAGCCTCATCTGAATTTTTATTATTTATATTTTAATAATTTTGATTTCGATTGCTCATAACTCCGTTAAAAATTATCGTATTGCAATTAAAAAAATAGATTTTTAAACTTTTCTCTCGAGTAGTATAATTGCCAGTTTGAGTAAAATATTATATCCTGAACTTACACAAAATTTTTTTTTTTAATCGGGCACTAACTTTTGCACTCACCCAATACATTGTCGTTAAATATATTTAAAATATATTATAAAATATATTTTAAAAATGTAAAACGTAACAACAGTTTATAATATTTTTTTCATAATATTATTTATAGAAAAAAAAATAGAAATGAGCAAAGAATAACTTTGAAATGTATGAAATGGAACTTCATACGCATGCTTGAACAATTTCACTATCGCAAGACGAAGTAGAAACGGGCGTGTCCAACCAGATGATTCCCACTTCGATTTCGCCTCTTATTTATAAATGAGAGAGAAAGAAGGAATGAGAGGGATATAGAGAGAAAGAAGGAAGAAGAGCATCATCGAGATGATGCAAAAGTGAGCTGTCGGGCTCGAAATAAATGCATGAATGAATTCGCGTCTCGCCTTCTTTCCGCTTGACCAAATCTAGTCGATGTGGGTGCCCTATGAGTCAAACAAAATCTGCCGGTCAAGCCGACCAGTCAGCACGTTTGCATTGTGCTCGTAACACAGCAAGCGACTTACACACACGAATAAACAAACAAATAAACGAATATATATGGAGAAATGTAGCCGTCGGTGTGTACATGTGGAAATCTCCGATGGGGAGATCCCGCACGTGCGGGAACGGTAGGTCGTTAAGCCCGCGCCCACACATCCGAAATCGAATTACGGACAGTTGTCATTCCATCGTGCCATTTGGCAGCGAGATAAACGTATTGTTCGTTGATCAAACTCGCGTACCAACGGAATTTAGAACTCGCGCAAATCTAAAGTTAGATATAGTTTCAGGTATAGATTCAGTTATCGCGATATTAAATGCATTATTCATCTCCGCCTCGACGACGAGTCATCTTCTGCACAAAGTCACTAATACCGGATGACGTGCATCACGAATGCGCTCGGGCGAGACGTATCTCTCTGTACAGCGAAACGCGATCGTCAAGTATCGCATTGCCATTGTTGCCTCGTTCTCCTGTAGCGCGATATTCATCTCGAGATAAAATCACGCGAAGTATAGTATCGTGGGTGTGAGTGAGGAGTGAGAAACTGCGGTACACGCCGTTCGCGTGTCATAAAGTGTGAACAAAGTGGAAAGCGATTATGATAGAATCTCAGTAGAAACGCCAATGACGAGGATACGTATATGGATTCTTTATTAACTCTTTACGTTTAAACGAAACGTCAGCTGAGACTTTGTTTCAGATAGTCAGATCAAGGAAGGTTACAATGTTATTACAAAGTGTAAACGTTAATGAAATTTTATTAGCATAGTAATGAATTTTTCTCTTTCTCTTTCTTTCTTTTTAATCCTCTAAGTAATTCTGACTTTTTCTACATTTTTTGAAAGTCTACTTTCTAAATTTCTTAGAGTGAAATCTCACTCTAATAAAGTGAAAATACAGTCATTTTTAGAGAAGAGTGAAAATATTTGACTTTTTAAAAAAGAATAACAATTTTCATTCTTTTTGAGTGAAATTTCACTTCAAAGAAAGAATTTCGTTAATTAACCAATCAAAAAATAAATTCAAAGCATTAAGTGGGCTGTAACTCAATTCTTTAAATTTCTTGAAGTGAAATCTCACTCCAAGAAAGAGAATATAAAGACTTAATGCTACAAATGCAAAGTATTTTTTAATTGATTAATTAACGAAATTCTTTCTTCCAATTAAATATTTCGAAGCATTGGCAATATCGAGTGGACTGCACCCTAGAACAGTAAAACAAAATTAGATTGGAAAAAAACCCAAATTGCAGACGCAGGGAATAAAAATATGATTGCAGACGGAGGATTAAGTATAGATATTTTTTTTTTTTCAACTGCATTCAAGATTTAATACAGTTTTCCCATCTAAATCTCTCACATATCGAAAAAAAGATACGTTCAATATACTGTCATTGGGTACCACATAAAAATATGAACGAGAAGATATTTCCCGAATAATCTTCCTCTACAGGCTCGACTTTGCAATTTGGATAAATTCATTTATTTCAGTATTTCATAATTTCATGACGGCGAGCACAAATTGAATACAAAATTTTTTCTTTTTTTTTTTTTTTTTTTTTTTACCTCTTGGATGCTCGTCGAGCTATAAGAATTGTTCGCCCAATCGACGTTAGTGCATTCACGTAATAAATCTAATCGAGTGAACAGGGAACAGATTTTATTTTGTGAAACCATATGAACGTAAATACGTATATAACACATCATGTGCGTGGATGCGTAATATAATATACAGTATCGTGTAATGTTAGATAATATCAGGTGGAAAATAAACAGTGTTATATAGTATTAAATAATATTAGAACGGTATAATAATGTAATATACATAATGCAGCATTGAGAACTTTTTCTATACCGTTAGCCTTGCTGATACTCACTAAAAATATACCTCATACGTAATAACATTATCGGGTATTCTTAAGTAACACCTCAAAGCTTTATCTCGGCACATTTTTCTCAATTAGACTTTATTATAAATATCCTTTTAAAATAAAAGCAGTGTTGAAATTTTCGTTGGACAAAAGGTATCCTATATATTTCGGCAAAACGAATTCATCCCCCCTGCGTTCCACTAATAATAAGTAACTGCATCTGATAGTCGACAGTGGCAATTCTTAGCGATGACGAGTTCATTAATGTCTCGCTAAATTGTGCCAACAAGGAGAGTTTAAATCAGTAATATAATAACCTAACGACCCGTGAAAGACTACTTTGTCGGTTATATTTCCCAGATAACATGTCTTCACGTATTCTTGGATTCAAGGATTTCATCATCCCATGACTCACATCCATCTTGTTGCCGTTCTTTAAATTAGTCGTGAAGATTGCTGAAGGAACAAAGGACAACAAAGGATTTCTGTCGCGTGCAATTGGTCGAACAATATTAAATCATCGCTAAAAGGATTAGACATTTTCCTCGTCGTTTTTCACAAAAGTATAACTTCGTAGTTTGCTCAGCGCGGACGAGCGTGACGCGTTCGCCTCCGCACAGGATGCGAAATTAAAACTTTTAATTCTCATTAGGAACTCGAGACAGGATACACACCCTTCACTCCAATTATTTCTTGACCCGTGAACGATGACCTTGCTACCACTGCTCATTGAACGCGATGCTTTTATCTCATCTCATCTCATCGTTCTTTAGTTCTAGACTGTCAGTAAATTATACCTTGTATACATTACAATATAATTTTCCATTTTGAATCATCTGATAATTTAGCAAAGACCATTGCAAAGTGAAATTTGCAAGTTTCTTGTATTGGAAGTTGCAGTAATGATACTTCTCTCATTACTCTTCCTCCTTTAAAAATTTAAGATTATCTTATCTTCTTAGATGTCACTCTATAACTGCTTTCATTAATTGTAACTTTATTACGTGCGCTACGATCCATTTCGCCGATTAATTCTTTATTCGTTATCATTATTCTCCCCTATTTCTTCATTTCTCAAGTTTCCCTGTACATTTGCACAATGCATTTTTCTTTGTTCTCCTTCTCTCTCTTTCCCTATTTCTTTCTGTGCTTTTATGTACGGACGCTGACGCTCGGCTTCGATCGCACGTGGCGAGGAAGATAAAATGACATCGTTATTTCGGCTTAGCGACAATTTTCACTCAGAACCAGAGTGGATGGATTATTGATCGAAGTTCTGGGACTGCGGGGATGTGGCCGTAGGCAGGTACCAACATGCGCATGCCGCATCAACCTACAGCTACACTCTCGCCCTCTCTCGTTCACCCTCATTGCCGACGTTGCCCTATTCCTTTTTGCAACCTTCTTTCCCTCTCGTCCTTTCACTGCCTTACGTTCCTTTTCTGGTCTCCTCTTACGTGTCCCCTTTTTTCCCTTTGCAAATCTTTTGCTCTGATCATTATACCTTTTGTCTTTCTCTCTCTTTTTTTCTTTCTGTTTGTTACCTTCTCTTTTTCCCCTCTTTCTCAAACATTATTTATCTTCTTTTCTCTTCTCTCATTTTCTACACGATTTCAGCTTCTATGTCTCTTGTTATTGAAAACCTATCTTTTCTTCAGACTTCTTAATTTTCTATCCATGTACTTTCATTATCTTTATAGGTATATACAATGCGACAATAATTATATTATTATTGCAGTGGCACTTTTATTTCAGACGAAAATGTCGTTGTAAAATCGTTCTTTTGTATCGATCCCTTTCTAGCTGCCTCGTGTTCTTTCTTTCTCATTCTTCTTTCTTCGGCCATTCTGCACTTTTCGTTGATCTCATATTATCATTCTTGATATCTCATCCTTACTCCTGAAAAATTTCTATTGAAATTTCAATTGAAAATGAAATGAACCAGAAAATTCTGATCACATCAATCAAAATTCTGATTCTCTCATTAGAATTAGAATAAATTTTACAAAATTCAGGATTTGTTCATATTCCACTAAAATTTCAATTAATGCAACCAGACTCTTTTTCCAGTGAGATACTATATATATATTGTGTCTTTTTCATACTCTCCTTTTTTATGAAACTTTAATAACGTCATGTTCCTTCGAATGAGAATATAATGTCATATTTTAAATCGAGATTGTTTTATTAATGATAGATATAAATTTCATTCTGTTACAACCCACGATCCTTTCTTTATACGCGGCAGACATAGAAACGCATTAAAATAAGTTTATATTTAATGAAATGCCGCCGCAGCGCGCAGTTCCGCGTTATTCGCTAATTGCACGTGTTACCCATTAACATTGCGCAAATTTTATGGGAAATTCCAATTGATGTTGAAATTTATTGACACGTTAATTTCTGTGAGTATCGATGATGGAAAATAGTTGACCTTTTTCATTTTACTTCTTTATATCGACTTTAATATTACAAATATCATTTGAAGAATAATACGATTAATTGTTTTTAAAATGATCTCTTAAAGAGGAACTCGAATCTACATGCGCTTTTTATGATATTAAAAATCCTTTTAATTTCGCAAATGCCTAGTTTATCGTTGTAAAATAACAGTATAGCATGAACGGATAATGTTCGATTACATTGATTAGTATATACATGATTCAACATTTATGATACAAAAGCCACGCATCGATTTTTCTATATTTTATTGTTGATAATAAATCATACTTATGAAAAATTTATAAAAATATTTATGAAGCAGAAAATAGAAATTAAAAATTATACGAGCGATTTTTTTGTTGAATATTTCACGGAGAAAAAGTTTTCTAATTTAAATATACTTGCTTATTGTAATTTTAAAAGAAATATATGAATACATTTTCGTGATGTATAACAAAATAATGAGTCTTACTTTTGTATTATAATTTTGGCAATTTATTGTTTTACTATGTTTACTTTGTAATTTCGTAGATGATAGGAGACTTCATTCATTTTATCTAATAGCATATGTAACTTATTTATACATTACATAATACATGCTTTGAGTGCAGAAATTATTATTCTTACGGGAACTACTTACATAATGTACTTACTATGTACCGAGCAATTTAACTGAGAACAGTACACAATTGAAACTAATTTCACATTGTTCCGTATCTATATGTCTTGAGTTTCCTCCAGATCGATATCTTCTACAGCTAATATGATTCTCATATAAATTGCCCTAAATTTTAATGTTTAACAGCAAAAATCTACAGAGCCTTTAATTAAAATGTTTATAACGACAGATTCTGATTTGAAGTCGAGACATTTCACGTGTTAAGAGATATTTACCAAATTGCAGTAACAAACAGTGCGATCGCGATGTGCTGTACATAAACACACACAATACAGTTTAACTGATCATTATTTCGAAAAGCCGACGTAATCCAAACATTGTCGAGTATCATGCAGTGCACATAAGAGTCGTACGTATCAGGATACTGTTTTGCGTGTACATACTTATGTGATTATCGCCACACGATCGATCATTCGATGTGTGAACTTTTGACATACAGGTATACCGATAATTACGTAGAGGCGATGACCCGAATCTATATCTATGACGAAAATACGCGATGATTGATCGAGCATATGTACAAAAAAGGCTTCGTATATTCACCCCGGTTCTAAATTGGTATCGGCGATCGAAACTGCTTTGCGTGAACTCAATTCCGAATAATTCAGTTTCGAAAAAACATGAAACACGTATCGCGGTTCTAAATGTAGTTCATATGTGTGAATATCATCGAAATTTCATCAGTTTTCCTTGTCCTGGGAAGATTGACCGTTTATTATTTACGCCAGCTATCACCATGTATTCATTTAACGTTCATAATAGATACTGTTCCCTAATAAAATATGCATCTCAGTATCGTGCAAGGTGCGTCACGCACGCCATAGAAACGAATTGCGTGCATGCAAAGTTTTGCATGACACAATCGAAGTTCCACGAAATATTCGGACCCCTCAATTCACATTACTATCGTCATAAATAATCGTCGTATCGATTGGCGAAATTATAATTGAATCTAGCGCGCGCTTGGTCAACGAAACTTCTGTCGCAAAAAAAAAACTTTTTAACATGGAAATATATTTAAGGTAAAAAATATTTAAGGTAAAAAAATGATAACAAATAGAGAGGAAGAGAGAAAAAGAGACAGACAGTGAGAGATAATGTATGTATTATGAGTCGCTCTCTTTGTTTTTATATGTATATATTAAATTTGTAATCTTTTATTAAGATGAAGAAGTTAAGAAAGAAGTATAAGAAAATTTATTAATTTGAATAATCTTCACGACTTCTTTACGGCATTTTTTGTGATTGATTTCCTGGTTAATGCAGTTATATATAAAACTATATCAATAGCTAGAAAAAAGATATCGGTATAAGAAGTTGTGCACATAACGCTGAGCCTTCATAATGATATGGTCAATGGCTCCGAGGACACGTTCTTATCCATTTTCAATGATAATAAATTCAAGGCAATCCATATTTAGATCGCGATTAGCCATAATAATCACTAATATATGTTAAATAACATCTATACTTAAAATTAACATTAAACATCTATGCTTAAAATTATCATCAATTTATCAAATTTATGTAAGCATAGAACGACTTTGATATCAAAAACGTAAATATATTTGTATTTTTATATTCGAGAATTTTTAAACAATATTGTATTAATCAATATTGTATTAAAAAATACATTAAAATTCAATATATCTCAATATATCTCAACAGGACAATAAAAGTGCGTTTCTTTTGCGTTTTATTTTGAGTCGGATATCTATTTCTGTTATCCGCCATGACTAATGCCGATCTGTGAGGAGCGATAAGAAAGAATATAAGGGAACGCCGTAGTGTCTTTTCATTTGTTCATAGAACGAATTCCGGTTCGCGAATAAAGAGGCTGACTAAGAGGCAACGCGACATTGGGGGCGCATATCGTCCTCGAAGATCGGCGAAAGGAGAGGTTCCCCGAAATGCATGTCGTAGCTCTATAAATACAAACAGACATTTAAGGCCTGTAACCCTCGTCCGTCGAGCAAAGAATAGATGTACAGCATGAGGTAGTGTGCACACGTGTGCACACTTTTACGCGCTTATATGAACAAGGATCAATCGAGAAGATCTCGCGAATGTGACTTTAAAAAAAAATGATATGCAGGTGTCGTAGGAATGCTAACTTTTATTTTAGACTAGACAATCATCTACATTTAAAGATAAGTATTCTTTTTATTTAAAAAATATTATCTTATTAAATAAAATTTATAGTTTTAAAAAATTTGACACATTAAATGTGTATATCTTTTATTAAATGTATATATATATATATATATCTTTTAAATCATAATGTACTATAATAATTCTTATAAGTATACTTATCAAAATCTATCGACATGTTTCCAATAGACAGCTCCATAAACATGATCATTTATCAACTATAAATAGAATAAGTATGTAGCATCACAATATCAATAAAGTAAAAATATGAGCAAGATATACATGCAACGAACACAACATAAGCATATTGAATTAACCATACTGATATTGCAAGTAGAGATATTTAATAGAATTTAATTAACAGAGAATAATGGGAAAGGATTTGCATAGAATATGTTGCTTCTTACTATTCATATTCATAAAACTTTTTATACGAGCACGCCTAAATCATCGGACGAACGGAAAAGTTCCTTTCAGAAAGGTGAACCGTTTGTCCCTTGAAAATAAATTGCTATTATTATTTCCACATGCATGGCACGTGGACCTAGCAATTCACGCTCAATGGCGGCTAGGACTAAAACGAATATGCGTCGCAAAGGATAATACCGGGCAGGAAATATCCCTTTCAAAACGCCACGCCATACCCCCGCAATCTAATACCACGTATCCCGCGATATATTTCGCGATCCACGAACTCTATGAGCGCGCAAAAACGGTTGCAATTTGCCTTTGAAAGGCTCGCTGGGGCGTACAAAATTTTTTCTTTGTCAAAACCGGAGATTTTTCAGGACCTTCGACCTTTGCGGAAAAATGGAATAACCCATAAGGACATCATAAAGCAGTTACAACTGCAAAAGCCTTGTTTTACGGTTAGGTTATACTCTAAGTCATTAGCTTCGTTCAGTAAGCAATATAAATCCATAAAGTTCAATCTTGCATAAATTCCTATTTCCGCCTTTGCATTTGTAAAGCTCCTTGAACGTGCAATTAGAATCTTGCTGAAAAGCAAGAAAATACGTAGCGTAGGTAATAAAACAAAAAAATAAATTAGAAATATATTCGCGTGACGAGGGCTCAACGATCTTGAACCAGAGGATTCGTAAAAGCGTACGCGCGAGTTTTTGAGTGTATTTAAGGACACGGCGAACTCGCAGTAACGCCCGCAACATGCGGCAAATGGCGCGGCAAATGTCTCACAGGCTCGAAATCTACCGCTAAATTTACGCGAAGCAGGAGAGGAGGTCCATACGAAGATCCACACGAAGAGAACGAAGTAAGAAAAGCTCCTACACTTCTTGATGAAGAAAAGAGCAATCATGTTGAAGCACAAAGCGCGGAGAATGTTTTTGCGTGGTTATTTTCCCGTGTAAGTCTAGTAAAAAAGTAAAAGCGAATCTTAATGATCGTACGCGACTGCACAAGTAATCTCGAAGATCTGAATGTTGACTTCGAAACGTAAAGAAATTGGTAAAATGCGAAGAAGGAAAAATAGAATTAGATATGAGAGACATGATGATTATGATCAGTATTATAAGTATAATTTAAAGCTCCTGAATATAAGTATAATAATTTAAAGCTTCTTCAGCACAGATTTTTAAATTGATGATATGTTATATCAGAAGAGAAAACACAATGAAAATTCTTGCACAATACATTAAAACAGAAATATTTTTTTAATAAAATAATATTTGCATTTGATAAAATACACTCGTAAAATATACTAAAATATGTACACTGAATTCTCTTTTTGTTTCAAAATAAAATCATATTTATCTTGATTCGACAACTGTTATATAGCTTGTTTCTTTTTTTAGTTAGACATAATTCAATTTCAAATATATTTGTTAACTACTAAAACACAAAGGGAGTTTTCGGTATACATTTTACAAATCTATTTTTTTATTCAATTGCAAATACTGTTTTATTTAAAAAATATGTTTTAATATGGTTTGCCAGAATTTTCTTTATGTATTTTTCGTTTCACACAATCCAAGATGGCTGTAGTGAGTAGAAACTTTAATAATGTAGAACCACAAAGAAAATTTTTGGAGAGCCAACTCGAAATAAATGTTTCTTATAGATTTTGAGTTACTGAATTCCAATTCGTTTTGCTCTATCGTCAGTTTTTCAGATAATCAAGAAAAATGATGGAAAGATCTATGAAAATTGAAACATTTGAGAAAAGAACAAAAATAAATTTAACATTAAAATATAGTCACAGAACTGATTTAAATATATTTTAGTAAGTTTAACAAGTATAAGAAACAAAAAATTTTGGTTTATTAATAATGTTAGATATTATAGCCTAACACATTAGAAAACAAATCGATATAAAATGTATTGTAATAAAACGTATTGTAATAAATAACGTATTGTAATAAATAACTAATCTGCGTGAGCTATGGAAAATTTTTTCAGCTTCAGAGAGAGAAATAGTTATATTAATTGTTACTTTTGGAAGATATGTTAGCCATAGAGTTGAGCACAAAGTACGTTAGTATGAATTTACGCGATGCGTATATAAACTATAATATCTATAAAGTGAAGCAAAATTTTGCTTCTTACATTTTATTAAAATATATTTAAAATATAATTAAAATATATTTATTATTTGCTAAAATATATTTAAATCAGTTCTATGACCGCATTTTAATGTTATATTTATTTTTGCTGCAATTTCCTTGCAAAATGTTTCAACTTTCACAGATTTTCCATCATTT
Organism: Atta colombica; assembly: GCF_001594045.1. Lineage (NCBI taxonomy): Eukaryota > Metazoa > Arthropoda > Insecta > Hymenoptera > Formicidae > Atta > Atta colombica. Next base: position 1,379,370 of record NW_017259396.1, read on the forward strand.
TTCTTGATAAAAAAATAAACATGATGGAACAGAATGATTTATGAACTCAAATACAGTGACCCAAAATCTATAAAAAAAAAACTTATTCTGATTTAAGCTGTTCTCCAAAAAATTTTTTTGTGCTCCTGTGTAATTAATTTTTCAATAGAATAGGTTAAATAAATCTAGATATACATATTAGGG
>NW_017259396.1:1379652-1383263 GCF_001594045.1 Atta colombica
GTTTATATAATGGAATACTTTAATACATAATCGGAGTATACAATATTTAATCGCACATTAAATTCCATGTATGTATGTACGCTATATGAATATGGTTCGCTATTAACAGCAAAGTTACGGCGCTCATGTACATACGCACACAGTGATGTTATTATCGAACGGCTTTTCGCGAAATCATCGTCGCAAATGCAAACGACCGCGGCGAGGCAGACTATAGAATTTGCGTGCGAAAGGATTGAAAAATTGTTAAATAAACGTTAAACGAAGTTGACAAGCGCGTCGTTAAAAATCATCACTGGCGCAATGCGGAAAACACGAGTAGTGTGTCGGCTTCCCCCCCCCCTCTCTCTCTCTCTCTCTCTCTCTCTCTCTCTCTCTCTCTCTTTCTCTCCTCCTCCTCTTTTTAAAAACGCAGTGTTAATATATTAATTTTGTTTTCTGAACTCTAGAAAAGCAAAATATTACAGAATTCCATTATTTCAACTGCAGGGAATATAATGTTATCCCAGTACCTTAGAAACGTGCATAAATAGAAATACATATTCCGAAAAAAAATTCTAATTAACAAATTAGTTGCACGTAATAAAAGTTATTGATATAAATATTTTTATTAACGGACCCTTTGATCAATTTGAAATCGATGTTCCTGCTATTATTGAAATTCTACAATGTATACTTATCTTTATCGAAAGGACATAATGTATGACATATTTCTTTTTATTGGTCCTTTTATGCTTCCTTTTTATCGCTTCTAATTTAATATGTAGACCACGTTGATGTTACTAATTATGAACCCCAAGCACATATTCGTATATAGCGATTGTAACGACAATTTCGTGACGATAATAATAATAGTAAAGCGATACAAGAGATTACATATTTAGTATTTCCTCTTAATTTTTTGATTGCACTTAAAAAATTGTTACTGTAGAAAATATATTTTTTATTTAAAGTTAACGATATATTAAAAATTTTTTTAAATATTAAAAATATTTAAAAACATTTCTTTACGTAAGTTTTTTTTTCTTGAGATTATGAATTTTTATAAGAATGCATGACTTCTCTTGACTATAATATTCGAAAAAATTGTACCTATGCTGCCTTCTGAAATTAAAAATTAAACATATCTATATAAGGAATAATATTAATTAAAGTACAGCACTGTTAAAGCGCAAATAATATTGTAAAAAGTTTGAAATATTCAATTCTTACGTTTTGTGCGAGTGTAAGAGGCTCCGCATAATAAAAGGAACAGAGAACAGAGAATAAGAATTTCAACCTATCAGAAATCATATATTGTGGAATACATAGTTTCTGATAGGTTGAAATTCTTATTCTCTGTTCTCTGTTCTCTGTTCCTTTTATTGTGCGAAGCCCCTAAAGGTTTTCTACGGAAGTGGATCAGCGTACTGGCTTCTTCTTCTATTTTTATAAAAGAAAAAAAGAAATCAGTATCGGCATGATTGATTTGAGTGAGGATGAGCCTTAAGGAAATGGAATTATCTTATCGATCGTGCATTACTACTATAATTACGGTAAACCGCAAACGAATAAATATTCGTCATAAAAGCCAATTAATATCATAGTGCAACTTACAAACACCTTACCTTTCTCGAGCGATTGAAAAAAACTTTATATCGGCACACTGCCATTCATACATGCCTGTGGGAAAAACATATACGAATGCGGAGGAATTAGCAATTCGATATCGAACATCTAATTGGTAGACGATTAGGAATAAACGAGTTGTGCACGACGATTTTCTTCTCATATAAGAGAGAAAGAAAAAAGAATATGCGTGTCCGTTTTACTATCCGCCTAGCAACCAACTGTTCATCGAGCCTGTCCGATATCTCGAAAGGAATATAATCGGATGACGAGCACCGTTAGACAGACACAGTCGTATACACATCCAGGAAGTAAGCAATGCGACGGATATGCGCGATCTTAATCCGGAAACGCGACGTTGTGATACGACCGCTGAAATGGAAGATGATTACGATCACGAATCACTGCACTATTAACAGGATTGCCACAAAACTGGAAATCGAGGAAATCACGGAAATGTCAGGGAAATTGAAAACGGTCAAAAAAATCAGAGAAAAATAAAAGGGAATTTTGCAAAATTTTCTGGAAAAATTCTTGGTTTTAAAGAAATTTGACATACATACATTATATCTACACAGTTTTAGAATACTATCAACTTAATAATTAAATGCAAATATCGCTATGTTAAATTGCTCTGTCAAATATTTAATCGTTTCCACAAACTAGGAAAATATAAAAAAATATAAAAAAATATAAAAAAATTTCAAAATATTATTAAAAACCAGGAAATTTTGTCTATAAATCAAGGAAAAATTATGGAATTTTAGAATAAAGAATTTTTTGCAACTAATTAAATTGATAATGTCAAATTATAAAAATTGGATATAATTCGACATCATGAATTTAATCAGAGTTGCAAAAAATTCTTTATTCTAAAATTCTATAATTTTTTCTTGATTTACAGACAAAATCTCCTGATTTCAATAATATTTTGAATTTTTTTATATTTTTCTAATTTATGCAAACGATTTTATATATATGTGTGTATGTGTGTGTGTGTGTGTGTGTGTGTGTGTGTGTGTGTGTGTGTGTGTGTGTGTGTGTGTGTCATTAATTTAATTAAAACAATTTAATTCAAAAATTGTATTAAATTTGTTTCAAATGTAGTTTATTATTTATTAAATGCATACATTAATATACATGTGATATTTAAACTAATCAATTTGAAACTAACCACAGAAATAAATTGATTTTGACACACATGGAAATTGAAGATAACAAAATGTTATTTAACTCAAAGCATTGGATTATGTTTGTTCCTTTGATATCTAACAATGTGCAATTACAAAATGCATTCTCAACCAAGCTTAGCATGCCATTTGTATCATCGACGAACTGTTATATCCGATATATGATTAAATCTCGATATTTTCGCAGAGATATAATAATTATTACAATATAATTATAACAATAAACACGTGTCTATCAGCTATAATCGTACGCATTAATGCGTGTCGTTAAACTGATAACGCGTACCAAAGTATCGCGTGTGAAGCATATTTTGCGTATAGAAAGCTAAAAGGGGATTTTTTTCCATCATATGTCCCCGCATATGTACGACTTATGTCTTTTCCTGTTACTAGAATTACTAAGAATGATCATAGCAAAAAGCGTATATGGTTGCGAAACTTTAATTATACTTGCATAAAATAAACATCTTACCTTTTGCGAGGCGATTCAGGATGAGGTCCTTATGTTGTGCGGTATGAGGCTCAGGAAGCACCACGAGAAGGTAACAGCCACTCAAGGGCGACGGTGGCGGATGTTGTTGCGGTTGCTGTTGCTGTTGAGTGGCCGCCTGCACGTAAAATCATTAGATTTATAAAGTACCGCAAATTCGCCTCCATTTTGAGAGGCGAAATGCGGTCATTTCAAATTTATGCATTTGTATATATGTACTTTATTTAAGAAAATGAAGACATCAAGTATATAAATAAATTTTTTAATTATAATTAGTTTATTTATGATAAAATTCATATATATTACATTCATATATATATATA
>NW_017259396.1:1383363-1406456 GCF_001594045.1 Atta colombica
TATATATATATATTACAAAAAAATATGAATGCTTAATTTATGTATATTATTTAATTAGTTTAATACAGGTTTATTTGTTGTAGAAGTGCATGAAAGTGCATGAAGGGAAGTATAAGTACAGTTTAAAAGATGAACCACTATGCATGAAATTGTGTACTTCCGCCATATTGACGCAACATTTTAAAAATTATTTGCGATACTTTATAAAGCCAATTATTTTACCTGCATCGATACGGAGGTGCCGGTGATCGGCGTGCTTGGGGATGGAGTCTGCTCGACGTTAGTCATTGTGGCGCTTTCTCCTTCTCCTCCTCCTCCACCCTCCCCGGTAGGCTCCGTGGTACTCATTGCTGTAACATCATACATTATTAGATAGCCTTGAGAAATAATCTTTTTTTCTTTAGTAATTTTCTGCTATTTGTTAATCAATATATCCCTAGTTATATCCAAGGTTGCGCAGTTGATGATCAATCAGAAATTAACCCAAAATAGCTAATATAAAATCATTATTAGAAATTTATCCCAATAAAAAATTTATCCTAAAATTATATTCGACTGCCATTATGCGCAATGTTTTATCTTGATATATTTTTCTCATAAATATGTCATATATCATCAACGATCAATAATTAATCTTAGAAACCCTGTAATTATAACAAGGAATCTAGCACAGCCAATAATTTATCTTACAATTAGAAATTCTTTAATCAGAGTCTAATTATAACAAGAGGTCTGGCACCATTTCTCTTAAAATCGTGCGAGAGAAGATATGTTATATCTCACTCTGCAGCGATGCAAGAGAAAAAAAGATATATGTTATCTCACTCTGACTAACATGAATTGACGAAAAATGTCAAATCAATAAGTTATTATTTTATGTCCAAACTTTGATTTTAGATATCTCTATAATTGATCTTAAAAGAATTTATTTTTTAATCAATTTGAACAGATATGGTAATTTTGATTGAACCGGTGAACACGCGATAAGGAAAATAATAGTTACAGATAATCTGGTTATCGACAGCCTGCTGATCGCTTGATAGGTGAGAAGTTATTTCACCATTAGATTGTAGCTACTTTCTCATTTAAATCTAATCGGCCTTTTAAGCGCCGCCACTTAATCTTCTTTTCACGACGGCTATTCAATCACTGACGCGATATATTCAGCTTTTAAATCTTAAATAGCCAAGATCATAACACTTAGAGTAAACGAAAAGAAAATTACGTTATTACGGTGAATCTCGCGCGAAAGAAAATATAAAATAAAAAATTATTCTAATATCTTCGTGAGATTTAAATTTTCATATCCCGTTAGGGCAAAGCTCCGGCTTAACGTTATCATGGATACCACTATTCTTTATTAGTGTAGATACTATACTACACGCTACACGCATGCTGCTAATTGCAATATCCAACGCGGTCAGTCGAGACGAAGAAACGAAAGCTTCAGCCGGTCGATTCGTGTTCCACTATTGCTCTGATTATTCGTTAAATCTTTTGCCGCGCCATCGTCTGTCTAACAAATGGCTCCATACACTCATATGGATGCTCCATCTGCAATGCGTACGAAAGATGAGAGATGAAATGGAGTCGGAGCCGAAATAGAAGTGGCAAGGGTCGAGGAGAAGCTTAATGCCAAGAGGGTTGGCGGTACACAAAGTGTACCGCTCTGCCTCCCGCCTCACTCCTATTCCTTATATCGAAATGCGGCCGTAATTCCTTCTCCATACAAACTGCATAGTCTCGATATTACCCTTTAATACTCGCTTTATGGTCGACGAACGTATGCACTGGGGAAACTTTATGATGGACGATCAAACGTTGAAAATCCTCGGCAAACTTCTCCAATCGCGGTAACACATACAGAATTCATTAACAATCCTAACCATTTCATAAATCTGCGACTACAAATTTGAGAAGGAGATACCGATTCCACTTCAGTCAATTCCAACGATGTTTATTGTTAATACAAACTTTTGAATAATTCTCAAGAATAGTTCGTGGAGTTTATTTCTCAATGAGATTCAAGTATTCGTAAGTCTATTCTTCTAACATCTACAACAATTCTCATAGCAATATATCGTATCTAGATTCGGAGATATGTATATATATACGTACGAGAATTCAAATGGAAATCAAATATTACTAGCCGGTCGCCAAATCGAAGATCTCAAGGCGAAGGCTGCACACGGGTGGCCCTGCGCACTTTTCTGCAGTTAAGCCGAACGTCGATGAGCTTCCCGTCGAAACCCTACGAGAGACCGAGCTTTTTCCGTAGAAAGGGAAATCAGTTTTCCGGGAAGGGGAAGTCTGGGAAGCCTCATATATTCACTGTGGAATTTGCAGGTCCACGGAATTTCCAATATTTTACGATCGCAGAAGAATGTCGGGAAACGATCCAACGAGGAGATTGCTGCCTCCTCGACGAGTCGGCGCCGTAGTCGTACCGCACGCACGCACGTCGACGAAGCCGGTATTGCGCAGGAATTACACAAGCCCTCCGTATAACGTTATTACATCCTAACGGACTTAATGCGCAGGACGGGCACAATGCCGGGTGCTCCGCATAGTCCTTAGATCATTGATCCAAATTCGACTGGAGTCAAGACGAGGGGAACAACCGAAAGTCTTACGTGGCCGAATCACGATCGATCCATGCGAAATGTACTGTGGTCATGAAGGGATGATGCCGATACCTTCTGTTAGACATCAGGATAGATAGCACTGTTCGATAAAGTTTTTCTGTTCGTTTGCTTTTAAAAGAGTATGCTTTTATCGAGAAGATATCGAGTTACAAGTTATTCCAATACCAGAAGTAATGAAGATGACCGGCGAACGAGAATTGATTGCATCCCGGTGAAACTTTCAGGACGAAACCACCCCACCACGCACCGTGCACTGCAGTACAACCCCTTAGTAACAGATCACCCCCTCTCGCGAGACATCCAGCAATAGTGGTGACGGCGGTAGTGGCGGCGGGTGGTGTGCCGACCGATAAAATCCATACGTCATATAGCAGGCGAGGAAATCGTCAGCAGAAATTTCGTCAGGGTTGCATACGCCTTAACCGTCCGTCTGTCCGTCCGTCCGTCGTTACTATCGTGACCCGGTTAAATGGTAGGTCGCCGACACGGCGACGGATAGCGAATTTCGATCGGTTCGAGTCTATCAAGCTCTCGGCCTTTCTATATAGTAGCGTACTCACCTGGTTACTCGTTACACTCCCCCAGCAATATTCCTGTGTACCACGAGCCGAGATAGCCTCGAATGAATCGAATTCCAAGTTCCGGAAGTATTCTGGAGAGCTGTTACCACTGCGGTAATAGGCGAACGACGTCCGTGACTAACGGGATGTCCTTCGAAGGAAAAGGATGCCGCGCGTTGGAGACTGTCCGTCTCCAAGTTGTCAATCCCTTCGTCTGCTTTCTCGAGGCCCAATGGGAGATGGAGCGGCACACCTCTCTTGCTCCTTTCGCGCACCGCGAAAAGTACTGTACCAGACGCAGAGATCGGAACGATTGAGAATGGGTGAGATTAAAGCGAGGGGAGGGGGGAGGGGGGAAGCAACGTAGAGAAAAGTAATAGACAAGGAAAGAAGATAGAAAAGAAATAGGAAAGGTAAGAGAGAGACAGATAGAACAGAAAAAAAAGAGCGAATGATAGAACTCGTATGAAGCACAGTGACGTACGTTATACGTGTCTCTATGTATCGAAGTACAGCGGTGCTACAACACCGGGCGTCCCGAAGACGACGGGGGTTGCGAGCGGACGGGCGAGAGACCGAACGAGAGAGAGGAGGGTCCGAGAGATAGAGAACTACACGGAGACCGGCGTAGAGAGATCAACGGATGGCCTTCGATGGCGAACGACGTTTCGTTGTCCAATACGGAAGCCTCTCCGTCGAGTGCACGTCGGAAACGTACGGACGCGAAATCCTCCTCTCCTCGACGGGCCCTGTCCCCTGCTGTCGACGGCGGCGAGAGCGAGGGCGACGGCGACGACGAAGGTGACGGCGACGATTTTCACAGTGCTTGTTGCGGCCTCTCGATTATCAAAGCTCGGCAGCAACACTCGCGTTGCGGGCTGCCGGCTCTCTGACGGGAGAACTCGCGGCGCTGCGGCCCCCTGCGTCGGTGGCGGCGGTGACGGCGGCGTTGGCGGTGGAAAACCCTCCTACCCCCCCTGTCGCGACGCACCTATCAACATCCCCACTAGTCGTGCGGCGCGATTGGTCGTCCGCGCAGCCGGGCCTACTATCGCCACCGTCGTCGCGCCGGTCTATACACCGTCAGGGACGATCACCACGTATAGAACGCTTCTGGGTATATTGTACGTGACCGGAGTTTGTCTGGGTGTCGCGTGAACCGAGTGGCAAAGGCTGTTGCGGGGAGGTCTGAGAGGAAAGGCGACTATCAGACTAGCCGGCAGGAACCGGCGAAATGACAATTAGATATAACGGAAGTGACGTAACGACCGTCAGATCAAAGAATTCCCGAAGCGATCATAAAGGTGGGCTTCTCTCCTTCGATGGCGGTCGCTAAGTTATAAGAGCAGAGATAATGAGGATCAAGACTTACATGCACTTTGTACTCGCATAGAATCGGTAGACTCACGCGTTGGGGATGACGGTAAAGATCAATCGACAAACGGGCGTGCCCGGGATTGTAATATTCGCGGATATTGTAACGCCTTGGAAATTGGCTTAACGTAATGGTAATGGAGTCAGGAACATGTGATAGATAGAGGCAATTAGCGGTCTTCGTTTTGGTTCCATTCCTATGATTAGAATGCGGCCGAAAATTATCCCGCGATTATCCTCCACAGATTTCGTGAAAGGTTCAAATTCGGACAAATTGAAATTACTATGTCTAATAGCGAATATTTATATTCTTAAATGCGATTCTGTTAGTCGGTAACTTGCAAATTGGCTGAAATGATCTCGTTGAATGGTCAGACTGAATGACCTTGCTGGATTATGAAAGACGGCATCCAACAGAACGAATGCAATTATGACAAGTGGAGAGACCGGGTGATGCATTACTCCAATAGATTACCGAACAAAAATAGGTTTTTGCCTTTGGCCATTTTGTTTCCGTAAAACTAGTAATTCATCAATCAACTTGGCATCCTTTACAAGCTGTACAACAAGAGGAACATGAAGTACAACTAAATGCAACATAATAGCGAAAAATATAAATGTCTATTTTAAAAGATAAAATATAAGCTGAACAATTTGTTCTTAAAATCTCATTGTTTATGCGATTATCGAGGAATATTATAGATAAATAATTATATATATCTAATATAAATAACTCATACGTGATAAATTGATATGTTTAATCATTATTTTTAAATGACAATTTTGGCCAATGTTTTTTTCTAATATTTATCGCAATCATTATCAATGATTCAAGTCAACAATTTTATGAGACACTTACGACTATATAACTGACTTATTTTTGCTCATTCGCTGGTTAGAAGTCACGAATTTTATCGGTTCTGAAAGAAATATCTCTCCACATGGATGACAGGTTCACGTCATTTGGGCTTAGCACATCACACACTCGAGCTCAATACACTTTCATACATTAACACATCATATAGATGGATAAATAGATAAAACGTTTATTGTATCGTTCTAAGGCGAGCTCTTTAAGAACATATAAATAATCATAATATAAAGAACAAAGAAAATAATTTACAGAAAGAAGTAATGTACAAACGAAAGAAGAAAATAATATAAAAGCAAAGAAAAAAAATACGCAACAAAGAAAATGAAATATGAAAAAATAATTTAAAAAATAAAGAGGAATTAAATAAAATATAAAACGATAAAAAAGTAAACAAAAAAAATTCATATGTAGATTCTTTTACATGTTTTTTTAAATAATTCTATAAACATTTTAGATAAAATATAGAAATAACAGACAACTAGGTTAAAAAGAATAAAAACAAGACCAATAAGTGTCATATCGTATTTTATTAAAACAAGAGTTAAGTTAGAATTTATTTGCATTTATAAAATCGCTCTCTCTCTCTCTCTCTCTCTCTCTCTCTCTCTCTCTCACACACACACTCACAATCAGATAAAAATGTAGAAAGTCGATATTCTTTGTGTTATGTGCCGGGAGACAAAATGGTGACATGTCGGAAAAGTATAGGATTGGCGGAAAGGTGAGTTTGGGATTGCCATTCTTGTATCTGAAGAATTTCCTTCCGACTTGATTCCGTACGACAGCTAGAATAATAGTATCTGGAAGCTGCTGTAGGGGCGAAACTTCGAAAAGCGGATTCGCTAGTTCCACTTTTCACGAGCGAGACTCACACCGCTCTAAAATCAGATAGGAATTCGGTGCAAAAAAGAAAAGTATCGCTTCTCAAACTTTCGTTCGTTTCTCTCACGTTACAATATTAAATTTAAAAATTATTTAAAAATTATTGCCTTCACGTTCATACCTCATTCGCACCTTTCCTAATCTCCTTTCATCTAACGAGTGTCGCGTGTCCCGAATTCTAGATTTTACTTCGTTTCTCGATAAATACCATTCAGGTAATACGCCTAAGTGTGTCAATATAAGTCGAAACGGGTCGACGTAGATGAACGATGAGTTAAAACTGACTCGTAACATACGATAATTAATTACACGTTGGCGTTAGTTGACTAATGGAAGATTTCGCGGTACACCGAATTCGCTAAATGACAAATATTGAAGGTGCAACATCGACAGATCCATGATTCCACGTGCCGATATCGATTTTGGAAGAACACAGAAGCAAGTTTTTGTCTGATACAAATTTAATACCCCGATCCTAATGGCGCACGATTGTTTATGCGAACAGGTCGACGATCATGGGTGCGCAGAAATGACGGTAAGTTAAATATCAAGGGACGATTCGATAACGGTACAAGAACGTGAGATATAAGTCTGTTATAAGAAGCGATTTATCGCAGTCATGCTCATTTGTCGCATTGCAGTGAGGAAACGTACATTGTGCAATTCTTCGAGATTTGTCGGGCTCTCTAAAGGCGTCCTGACGGAATCTCTTAATGAACAGGCACGCACGTCAACTTCAACACTTTGAAAAGCGCCCAACTATGTGATAAAACAAAAACATCATCGCTTTACTATTCGTAAAAATATAATACCGCAATGTTGCCCGTAATAACACGTTAGCAACTAAATAATTTTACATGCTGAGAGTATTTTTCTCTTCCTCTCTATTTAATTTATTTTAAAGTTAGTTAATTCTCGTTAGTTAATTTAAGTTCTTCTTTCTCAAATAGTTGCTAACATTATTAACTGTTTTCTCTCAACGTTTTCATAATGTATTTTCAATTTTATGCAATTTTCGTAAAAGGATTTCTTTTGTTTGATCTCTACGCTCACAAGAGCAAGATAATTTATAATTTACTAACTAAAAATTTTTTTCGACGTAACATGCGAGCAAAACTGAATGTCTAAGTGCCTCACAGAATCTTTCGAGTAGTTTTGCAGGGACGTAAACGTAACTATGATACCAATGCATCTATTCATTTAGATATGTTCATAATACTTTCCAAACGCAACCGAAACATCGTCTTTCGCACGGTTTGTCAAAGATATTCTAAATGTAACATCCGAACGAGATGAAGCTATTGTGTATAATTGACTGTAATAGCTCTTCAATCATCTGTGGCGTTATATTCTTCCTCAACGTAATTCTCGCGTACGAAACCGCAATGATGTTTGATTTAAAGTTACACGGTATCGTGACTGCGTGAGATTACATAATCATGGAAATTAAAAATGAGAGATTCAAAATAGAAATAAAGTAACATATACTAGAGTGATTAAAAAATATATGTAAAGGCTAATATTCATAGTCTGTTTTAAAACCTTAAGTAATGTCTTAAAAAATGTTAATTTGATTCTCTGATTGATATTCATGATATGATGTTCATGATATGTTAAGATTGTACTTAAGACAGTCTTAAATGTAAGAATCGACTACAAATACCTCGTATGATCGACTTTTTACTAAAAAAAAAAGACGTTATTAAAGAACAACAATCGATGGAAAATTTATATATTAAAAAATACAGAGACAATCCGTATCTTCCGATACGCCCGCACTTATTGGGAAACTCGTTGGCGCTGCCTCTTACTTATAACGCAAAGACGAAGTTAAATTTATGCTTTTCGAGAATGGTCGTTCTTAAAATCATCCATTAAACTTCTCTTTAGCATTTAAGTTTCAAGTGATGTGCGCGATGCTCATAGCTGCTTGAGTACGTGTCTCGCTTTTAAAAGGGATTGATACATTTTTTATCAAGTCGTATACGATCGGTAGCGAGTTTTTACTCTGTGCTATAGATAGAGAACTACGGCAGATATGCTTTTAATCTTTTTCTCAGAAATATGATTTGATAAGTCGTGTATTATTTGCGTGAGATCGAGAATGTGAATTAGATTAAGAACGCGAACAAGCTCTCAAATTAGTTTTCAAATTTGGAGATGCATTAAGCGTAATTATACTTTAATAAGATCCCTTTCAAGGGATGATGTATTTACGTAATCTATGCACGCATTGCGGAAGTTTCCTAGCTCTTCGAAGTTTGTCGAGGTGAAATTGAAGACAGAGTCGAGATTCTTCAAAGGAGAATCTGCAACACGGTATCTGTTCATCATTTTATTATAATAATTTTATAATATAATTTTTATAATATAATTTATTCGTTGACATAATTCCTTAAAATTACATTCTCTCGCTTTAAAAAATTACGAATTAAAGATTAAATATCTAACGATTTTTCTTTGATTATCTATTAAGCTATGAACGATATTTGGACCTGGAGGCAATAAACGAGCGACGGTGGTCACGTATGCGCAATCTATGCGTTACTAATTGTGTCTGTGCTACTCAGTTAACTGTACTTTCGGGCGGTATCAGCACAGTATTCGCAATAGCGGTTTGCGAGAGATTGCAATTCTGCAACCAGGGACGAGAGAAGATCTCCGGAACGAATGTAGTTTGCATCTGCTTTTCTACTATCTCTTTCTTTCTCTCGTCCTCCGATTCTGCAGGCTCTTCTTTCAAATTCCAATGCGATACATTTACATACATCGTGCTGATGTGACTCACGATTAAGAGATTCTCCACGACGTGTGATCGCGGTCGCTACCGATTTATTGATTCGTCGAATAATATCGATTGCTGCAATGTATCTTACATTTTCAATGCTGTAACGCGAGATTGTGTGCAAAAGCCGAATGTAAATCAATCAATGTTCATAGACTTTGCAAAAATTCGTTGCTCTGAAATTTCTATCATTTGCAAAAAATTATTTTAATTTTAAAGTAGTTTTTCTAATAAATCTTACTTTTTCAGGCAGTTTTTTTATATTATTTTTAATATAACAACAGAAGTAAATAATAAATTTATAATATTTAATGACGGTGATTCATATTCATAAGTTGGATCAAACATATGGCATACAGATTTGTCTTGTTATATAATTTACGACATAAATATTTCGTAAATATTACTCGTAAATATTTTATAAAAAGAATTTTTAAATAATTATTGGAATGCAATAATATAAACATATTTATACTGAAACTCATAAATTTCACAGTTTGTTTTGGATTATGTAGATTTAAAATATATTTTTTAAATATTTTTATATTACAGTCACTATAAGAAAAAAATGCGAAAATTCGCGTCTTGAATTTTCTTGAACATGTTTCAAGTAATTTCACTTTGTAAATGAGATTCTTGGCTTAAGCGTAGCTTCCGCGATACCATATTTCTTGAGAATTCCCGTAGTAATGGTCGCTTACAAAATGAAGTAATAGTCAGGGCGTGGGACGCGCTTTTTACAGCCCTGGTTATACTGCGCGGTGCTAGTATTGACCGGCGCCCCTTACTAACCGTGTTGAGAACATCAGAAACCGAAGTATAGCAACCCTCTTTGCGCCTTTCTGCTCTTCCCAAAAGCTCGATTTTCCTTCGCGTTGTTTCCCCCTTTTACATGTAATATACTTGTATCTACGCATCTGCGTTCTCTCCAACTGTAATCCGATGATTTAGTTTAACAGAATATCTCTTTACGATTATTAGAATCGATACCGAACGCCGCAGAAATAGTCGGATCCCTTTCTCTTTCTCGTCCCTCCTTATCATTATATTTTTTGCCTAATGAAAATATCAAGGCACTAGAAATCATTTTGAATCATAATTCCTCGAGAGGAAGAATTCTAAAGTTTTTCTCTTCGGAAATAATGAACTTGCAAGTGGTCGTCGCTTCAATTGAATTTTAATTCAAGATCGATTTCCCTGTATATCCAGTGACGAAAATTAAAAATTTGCGAGAACAAAGATAGTACCGTGACAAAAAAAAATTTCCCTTCGTTGGGGAAAAAGGTATTTCGGTTTTCCGCCGGGAATAGAGAGACTACGGTCTATACTATTAATTGTAGCTACTGGCGTTGGTCGCACCTGCATGTCACATGTACAGAATATTATCGCAGCGAGGCCGCTGCATCCGTAACGTATTTGCGAAATTGATTGCAGTCGGTCGCGCGGAAAGCGGACTGTTCTCTTCGACAAAGTAACGATGGCGCTGTGCCGTTAACGACATCGATTTTGCGAGGTAATCAGAGCAGATGATTTTAATTAATACACGATAACGAAATCCCTCCCGCGGGATATCTGCATAATAAGCCTTCCGTCTTACGCGGGGCGAACACGGGAAGCGAGAAATGAGTCGGCGAGCTCGTTGCGCACCAAAATTTATCACGATTGCGTGATTACAAGGCGGTCCAGGCGTTAATTGCGTACACCGAATATCCCGTAATTTCCAGTTCACCGACGAGAAATGAGTTGTGTTACGTCGGGCGTTACGTGAAAAAAAGGATTAAGCCGATTCTTTGGAAAGAGAGAAAACGAAATTGATTTGTACCCTCGCGTGCTGCGGATTATTTAATTTATTTTCTCGTATTATTCTTTCCTCACCGGTTTCTTACATTCAGAAAATCGTCGTCCTAAAGATTTCCTACGCTTACACCGTAATATTCCTCCACGAGCAATTCAGATTAGGAGTCTCATGCGCCTCATGTAAGAGATTGAATACCGTTTTTTAATTGATATATTTAGGATAAAATGAGAGATATGTAGATGCATAGAAGATAGAATGAGATATGCACAGAAAAAATGGTTTTGTTAAAATATCTAAAAATTGTTTAACTAAATACAGATCTAGCTAAATAATAATTTTAATGAACTATCAAAATAATTTCGTTGAATTATCAAAATAATTATGTACAAGATGCTCAAACTGTTAGTATATCAAAATTTTTGTAGCATTGCTTATCATGCTCGAGTTTTCTACATAATTTTAATTATGTAGATTAACGAAATTATTTTCAAATTTATCTAGCTTTAACTTTTTAATACTTTTTATTTATTATTAAACATATTTGTATTTAGCTACTTTTTTAATATTTTGGCAAAATCGTTCTTCTTTTTATATGGATATCTCATTCTAGTAGCTCCGAAAAATATTAATAAAATAATTATTAATATTATTTTATTTAATAATAAAATATTATTTTAAAAATATTATTAAAAAATATTATTAAATATATAAAATATTATTAAATTAAAATGTTCAGTATCTTATTTGAAGACCTCTAGAGACTAGATCTGAGATTCATATGGCACACCTGATTGCTGTAAAAACAATGATGAGCTCACATTGTGCTTATCATGCGCGATTTCTGGACGAATTAATTCGCGGATTAGTGTAACCGCTCGACCGTGTCCACTCAATAATTATCGTTTATATCTGGCGGCAATCATTATCAATTTCTAACATGTATCTCTGGAATAGATTCATTTTCAGTGCATATACAATCTCTCAACAATCTCGTTACTTTTATTATTAAGCAGATTATTCGCAATGCTTTGAATATGAAATTTTTGCCGCTAATCCATCGTAAAAGTCCATACTGTTATTGAAGTTCGATGTCAGATTTGATGCAAATTTGAGTAATTGATGTAAAACTTTAGCAATTAACTTTTATCGACTCTATCATGTTGTGTCGACACTAAAAAAGATATTTAAAAATTTATTTGTAAGAAATATATTTACTTCACTGAAATAAATCTTTACTTAAATATAATGAAATAAAATTTTATTTCTAACAAGCAAATAAGCCTACTTTATTTTTTAAGTCTATTCTATTTTATTTTACAATTAATGAGATATATTTCACAAAAATGTGTATTTCGTTATCACGAAATCACCAAATTTTTTTATAACTAATAAATATCAAAATAAACATCGTAATATTTACTTCGCAATACTTTAACATTTTTTTCTCAGTATAATAAAAGGATTGATCAAAATCGTTGTTACATATTAGGTATGGGAAAAAGTTCGTGGCGTTTTTTTAATGCCATCTAATGGAAAAAACGCCACGAACTTTTTCCCACACCTAATAAATATAAATTACACAGGTTATTAATTTTTCTATTTCGATCCTAATTTCTTACAACTTCTTTCTGTTAGTTAGTGACGTTAAATAATTTTCAACACAACGCGGATAAGTGTCAGGAAGGCTAATCTTTAGGAGAGTTATCGCTCGCTTTGCTAATCTCTCGTGCTAATTGTGACACTATCATCGCAGCATGACCGCCGTCAGAGACAGTAGGACAACTCGGTCGTCAGACAAAAGCCACATTAAATACGGTAGGCTTTGCTGCATTCGTGTGATACGGGTCTACATAGGTCTGCATTATCTAGAAACGGAAAATGGGGCACTTTCAGTAATAATTAATTACCACTGATACGCTTATGGCGGCACCGCGATTCGAGAATGCACCTGTGCACGCAATTTAACATTATTTGGACATCGCTAAAGAATTCCGCGAATCAATATAACGGAGAATCAATATAATTCCGGTGCAAGAATAGCGTTTCAGACGCATGAATAGCATTTCGGGACTTCTTTCTGTGTATGGATTTACTCGAGGTATTTGAGACCGGAAGAGAAAGAGAGACGCAATTAAAACCCCAATTAAAGAAGTCCGTGACGGACAGCCGTGCCTGGCGAAGTGTAACAAGACACGAGAACAGCTTCATCGTTCGGCAGTTCGCCGTTCGGTAATACGTGTATGTTTATTGAGAACGCGATGACGGAAAGGTATTATATTTGCATGGCGGAGATCATTATCGCGCAGCTTGAGTCGCTTCTCTGCTTCGCGTCTCGCGTCGTAGACACCTTGAACACTCACTGGACGACGCGATACCTCCATTAGTCGCGATTCACCCTTCCTTCTTTCCTTCCTTTTCCTCTTTGCTTTCTCCTCTGCGTTTCCTCGGCTCTGTATTTAACTTGCCTTGCGATAAGGCACATTCGCAGGTGCACTGTGCACAAGTTTATCATTCCTTGAACAATTCGCGATCGGTTTGGCTTGCAATCAAATGCAAAAATGAACGAACGGTGACATCGTGTACAAGATATTTCCGACACACATATGATTTAGCAATATCAGGAAAAATATATCACCGTTTGAGAAACTATATATCCATATTAGGACTTGGTACACTTCTCGGCCGAAAATACATGCCGAGCCCTGATCTACATTAATAACAAAATTAAATTTTAAAATAGATAGGTCACAAATTTCTAAAATTCTATATCTTTCCCCGATTTACAAATAAAATTTCCTGATTTTCAATAATATTTTGAAATATTTGTACTTTTGTCTCGAGAAACTGTTAAATATTTCGTTGAGAGATTTAACATAGCAATGTAAATTCATTTTAATGTTGCTGACACTGTATTTTTAATGGTTAAATTAGTATGGTATTCAAAAATGCGTAGGTGTGATGTACGTATATTAAACTTCTTTAAAGCCAAAAATTTTAATTTTCTAGAAAATGTTATAAAATTTCTTGATTTTACTTGATTTTCAGTTTTGTATCAATGTGATAGGCATAATATGTACCTAAGTTTTAGAGCGAATCTCAAAAGCTCAAATTACCGAGATATCAAAGTTAAAGTCTTGTAAAAAAGATACTGCAATTTAAACATACAATTATTAACTATTAGCGAATCGCATTCAATACCGCATTCAATACCGCATAAACGGTTCTCACTTTCGTTATTTTTCAACCATCGAGTTTCTCCAACTGTAATGTATAATTGACTTACAAGCTTCCACGGCTGTTAATCTAATATTCTCAACTTGAAAATAGAAATTTCTATTTTACTGATTAAAATGCGTGTACGACAGCGTATAAAATTATCGATTTGCGTCGTGCCTAATCGATTTAGTGTCTAATATGGCTATTCATTCGAATTTCAATCTCACATGTTACACACGTATTCAGCGCTAATAGATTTGCGAATGAAAACTCGAGCGAGATCAAACGAGTGTGTTTGTGGTATTAAAAGCGAAACGTGAATCGACTATCGATATGTGAGTGATTCGTAGTAAATAAGGTAGAGAATTAAAAATTCATATTTCCCACGCAGGATATAAAATATTCAGACAATGTTGACAAGAAAAATGAAGAAAACAAAAAAATACCAGCAATAAAAATATCGTCCTACGTTAAATTACCACGCCGCCTGATAAAAATGCACATCGAGGTTTGAAAATAAAAAATATACGGGGCTTACAAAAAAATAAAAAATTGCTAAACAATTTATAACGTAACGAATGTCGTAAATTTCTCGCAGATATTTTAACGTGCATGTTCGCGATGAATAATATCACGAGCGTAGCAGATTTCCGCAGACACGAAAAATATTTTCAATCAATCATTGTGAAATCTCGAAAAATTAATCGTGAAAGAATTGAACCGGGCAATGAGGGGAAAAATATCGTAACGCAAGACAACTGCCAGGAACAAAACGGGACGAGGATTTACCGAAGAGGGCAGAAGCTGGGCGTTTACGAGGCGCCACGACGACGGCGCTTCATCGATCTGACCAGCCGAATACCGCAGCCACTTACGATATACACCAATTGGGTACCACTGTTACAAAGGATCTACATATCTGCAGAGAGAGAAAACAAGAGAGGAAGAACTGCCAATCATCACTGCAAAAAAAAATATATCACAATCGACCCATACGTTTTGATATCTACGCGTGGTTAAATCCTTTAAGCCCTGAACTATCGGTCTGTCAACTGTTAAATGACAAAGACAAACGGATTTCGCCATACATCGACTATATATAGATATAATGTACTATATACCACTTTTATATCGCTTTTATATCGATTTACCAAAATATTCGAACAAACCCTTCAAATGCTTTTTACTTTCAAAATCAAGATAAAAGACGCGGTTACACACATCGCGTGACAAAAGTAATTAGACCACATACCTTTGAACTCAAAAGCTATTATTAAATTTATTGAATTTATTATTAAGTTTATTATCTCATATTTGTGTTATTTATTAAACTCGGAGCACTTTAATAACATTCTATATATTCTCGGCCGCACCCGTCTGTTAAACTAAAAGGATGTCATTTTTAAACATGAAAACTGACACGCGGTATCAGTTAAACAAACTGATATATCGATCGTACTTGTCCGACAAGTCGAAATACATTAAGAGTGCTATGCAGCCATATTCGCGTGTTTCGATAGGACGTTCGATAAAAAATAGCAAAATAGCCGGCATTTGCGTGATTCGCATAATATTACAGGAAAAAATCCAGACGCGATAAGCATATTATAATGAAACCCAGGAATTGCAACATAAAAATATCACGATAAGATATTTTCGAGAGAAATATTCTGATACTGATAGCAAAAATAAGCTGCTGATATGAATAATAATTAATGATTTTTACATAAGCTGCCTGAAAAAATGAGACACAGATTTGTTTTTCTATAATATGATTTGTTCATTCTATAATATAATATCATCTTATATATCTTCGAAGACGGATGATTATTATAAATAAATCAAATAGGTAAAAAAGGATCAAATATGGATCAAATATCTTCTATTTTTTTTTTTACGGTTAAGGCTATATCTTGATGCCTAATTTATATGTAAATTTTAATACGTTATAACATAATAATTATTATAAATACATCTTCCAGCTATATAAATTGCGTGCTGATTTCAGACTTGAAACGCAAAACTAAAGTTGAAATAATATCATAAATTAAATAGATCGTCAATTTAATAGCGGTGTAAATATAAGCATCTTAGGACACGGTAAAAAACTTATCAATGATTATAAATATAATAATTATTGTAAATACAAATTGGAATTATTAACAAAATTATTTTATAATAATGAAGTTACATTTTATTTGTATTTATATGCGTATTATAACGTGCTGTTTCGCGAAAATGCTGTTTGCACGTTTGGTATGAGAACCGCAGCTCAGACGGTTGGAGGATACATGCATGGCGATCCACCAACGCCCGTTTACGTTCTCCTGGTAGATTGCTTTACTTGATGGAAACTTGGGCACTCTCTCTCCATGATTCGCTGCCGAAGAAACCGGCGCGCTTCCTCTTTGTCTTGCGCAGAGAGCAACCTTATCGAGATTTACTTGCGAGATCCACCCGACCAGTTTGGCGTGTACCAAATAACACAGATCCCTTCGTGGTATAGATCACTTATTTCATTGAAATCTAGTCTCTCGCGTTCTTCGAAGCGCAGCGATTGGCCTAATCCAAAAATTTGATCAATTTTTTTCTCTTCTTTTTTCTTCAATCGCATCACATAATAACATTGTTATACGTCCATTCATGATAACATTGTTATACGTCCATTCTTGTCACGGCGACACAAGACGTATAAACGCTAAGACTTGTATAAACGCTTATCTAATCACTAGATCGTACGATAATAATCACAAAGTCCACTCTTTGGAGTCTGGATTTCATCACGAAGGAATTATGCAAATAATGATTTAACTGCACTGATCATTTTCACGCATAATTCATAATTTTAATAAAAGTCGTTGAGCCCTAACTTATTTCATTTTTATCACGCAATGTGCATTTGCATTCTGTCTCGATTCCCTCCCTCCCCTCCCAATCATAGATATGTACATATTTGCAAAGTGAACAATAAGAATGCGCTATTGTGCAAAGAGTGCGTTGTGTTAGCGTGATTCACCCAGTCGATGTGCCTAGATTTGTCACTAGCGCAGAATGTCAACGTGACCGGGGAACCACTGCCGGTAATAAGCGGAATCAGACGTACGCCAATTCGTTCTTCTGACCGCCGGGTTCTGAACAGGCTGATATTGCTCAACAGGTTATTCCCTACGTAGCTTTCTAAACGCGTCGTGTCGTTGACGTCACTTATCTAGTTATTACGAGTGACGGTTCTCAAGTCATAACACTCTTCGCGACAACATCTGCGTCAACAGAACACAATTCGATTACAGAGTCTGTTATCTTCTCGATCGTATTTTCTCTCGAATCATATCTGTATGTTCGCTGCTGTATTAGTCTTGTGTCGCTTTCTTTCGTTATCTCTTAATGATATCTGAAAATTTTCCTTAATCTGCAAAGACGAGGCGTATGAGAAGTACTGTGTTGGTGAAGTGTCCACTTCATGCTCGCCTAGTAATATCTCGGCGTTGTCGAACATTGCGCACATCCCTCAGATCCGCGCGCGCATATCACTACGTTGAAACGTACTCACCTCAAAAGCGTCTGATCACATTCCTTTTGAATCTACTGCACTGCGACTATCGGAGATTTTAATGCGATCGTTCGAAACGCAGCTGAAATTTTTGTAACAAGAAATCAATTGTGTTACAAATATATAGCTGTTGCAAAAATGAAATTAATTGATTTTGCCGCCGTATAGAAGTAGAGTAATATAGGATTTTCTCCAATACTAGGCCAGTACTGACTCTCATAGTTCAGGTACTGATGCAATATTGGCAAACTACAGATCCATTATTGACTAAGTACTGGATAATAACTTGAGCCTAGCACTGGCTAAGTACTGGATGATAATTTGAGCTCAGTACTGACAGATGATAGCTCATTTGCCAGTGACCTAGTACTAAATTGACAGAACTTTTGCCGTTTAGTTGATAGTTAACGCTGGCAAAGCGTTGATTTAATTGTAACTACTGGCGACCGTGTATGGGAATACTTTTTTTAACGATTAAGTAATTATATTAGGTTGTCCGGAAAATTCGCCGCAAAAGATTTAAATTTAATAAATGTATACTACAATAAAATTTGAATCTTCTGCGTTTCAATTTTCCTTCAAAATCGGCACGAACTTTCCGGATAACCTAATATATATAGATAATGTGTGCGTATGCGCGTGCGCGTGCGTGTGCGTGCGTGCGTGCGTGTGTGTGTGTGTGTGTGTGTGCTTGTGTAGTGAATGAATAAAATTTTATATATTAAAAAAAATCTTCTGTTAGATACCAAAAGAATAATGATAACCCCATCTCTTAAGTTAAATAACATTTTGTTATTTTTAATTTCCAAAATGTAAATCAATCCATTTCTATGATTAGTTTCAAAGTAAATAACATCCAATTAACGTATGTATTTAATAAATAATAATAAACTAAGCGAATTTGAACTCATTAGTGCGCGCATGTTATTGAATTAGTGGATATTAAAATTATCATACATTGATTTAATCTAAGTGTAAAAATGCAACCATTCAAATTATAAAATACATATTTTATTTGAAACAATAAAATGTATTCACGATTTAACCCAGTGTTTTATATTAAACACATATTTTTATAGCAATTTGTGTACGACTGCTTTAATGCACCGAATGCATCCAATCGAATTTATAATAAGTTTGAATAAAATTTAATACTCTTTTAATATTCTTAAGTTTAATACATATTCTTAAGTTAAATTATTTAACCTCATTGTTTCAGTTAAATATTAAGTAGGAACAATGACGATCTATAGAAACAATTAAAAATAACTCAAATTATGAGTATAATTTGAATTATGAATTTAATAGTATAAGATAACCTAAATCTTGTATATTTTATAATTTACGATCCTCTATACGTGATTCTTTTCAATTCTCGATGTAGAGAACAGATTATCTTTCACAGACAGCAATTCGATACACCTAATCAACCGTAAAACCGTGAATTAGCCACGAGCGAGTAATCCGTTTACGAATCGCGTGAAAGGAGATCATAAAGGAGAGCCTGTAATAATGCCTTTGCGTCGAAAGTTTGATCAGCATGACTCGACTCTAAATCAGACCGACGAACGGGATTTCGTTATACAGTGTTCCATCAAGATTGGACATACTTTCATGTATATATATATATATATGCAGACGTGTGTAAGCGAAGCGGTGCGCCGGCGCGTCATGAGAAGACCACACAAGCGCCACGAATTTGCGAATCACTTCCTCGCCGAAGATACTGCCTTGCTACGAGGTTCGCCAATTCGAAGGCCTGACGGTATTTCTGAGCCCTTCCTTCGTACATCGTCCGCGTACATACAAACGCGAATGTTACACACAATGACGTTCGCGCCGTCGCGTCGCGCTGCGTCGATATCTTATCACGAAAATGACGGCGACGCAACGACAGAGACAATCGCGTGACTGATTAAAGGAATGGAAACAATTTTACACAATGTGCAAAAAAATGAGAAGCGACTCCCATGGACTTGTCGACCGATTAGACATGGCCAAGACTTTTTCCATGAAACATGGCTCGCACGACTAGTGCTTTCACTTATATACTCGATATCAGAAGCAATTTTTATTGCTCAGTTGACTTTTACAGATTTTACTGTCTCATAAATTCCATTGTTCGTTATCAGCTAAAAGTAATAATTATATAACTATAACGATATGGAAACGTAGATTATAAGAAAGAATTTTTAAGAACAAGAGAGAGAGAGAGAGAGAGAGAGAGAGAGAGAGAGAGAGA
Organism: Atta colombica; assembly: GCF_001594045.1. Classification (NCBI taxonomy): domain Eukaryota; kingdom Metazoa; phylum Arthropoda; class Insecta; order Hymenoptera; family Formicidae; genus Atta; species Atta colombica. Next base: position 1,403,290 of record NW_017259396.1, read on the forward strand.
GAGAGAGAGAGAGGGAGAGACTATATTTTAGAATATACTTGATAGATGTTACTGTCTAGAGCTCTACATATAAAAGAGTGCAATCCTCTTATCTGAGCTAAATGCCGGCAACTTTCCTATTGGCTATTTCGATTACCATTTTTGACCTGATGGTCTTTCATCAAATAAGCACTTACATATAGTAATTCTTTAATATGATACAGTTATTAGAGCATGGCAGATCTAGCACTATATTGTTATATATAGAGCTGTAATTATTCTCTTCTTCAATTTCTACGAGAATAAATCTATAATCTATAGAGACATTGATAGCGTTCAGCAAAGAAAATTGCTTTGCAACTGTTATAAAATTCTGTAATTAATATTAGATGTAGTAAAAAGAAATCAATTATTTTTCCATTCAATTTCATGCAAAAATAATGGATTTCTTTTTACTACACCTAATATATGATTGATCTCTCTTACTCTTAGTTCCTTACTGGATCTAGACGTATAAATTAATCATATTAAAGAATTTTACAACAGTTGCAAAATTGCTTTCTCTGTTGAATGCAGCCATTATTGATTGAACGAAAGACACTTTAACGTCAACTACACACGCGACGCATGTGAGCGAACGATATCGCGGTAAGAAGGCGCGTGGTAATGCGAATTTGCGAATCACTTCCTCGCCGAAGATGCTACCTTGCTAAGCGGTTCGCCAATTCGAAGGCCTGACGGTATTCCCATGCCCTTCCTTCACATACCGTCCGCGTGCATACACGTGAATGTCGCACGTGACGTTAACGTAGTCGCTCGTCAATATCTCATCACGAGGATAACGATGACGATATGGATAATTATGCGGTTAGAAGGTAAAAATGATCACCCGATTTAACGTCAACTAATAATAACATAACATCAATGTTATAATTTTATGGTCAATATACTAAATGACTACGTTTATAAGGTACCTTTAATCAGATTTAATAACATCCGTAGTTATGAAACAGGCTAATAGATCGTAGATTCTCTGAAGAAAAAAATAACTGTGATTGATCAGTTTCATAACTATGGATGTTTATGATTATTAAATATATGATTATTAAACCCAATTAAAAGTGCCGTGTAAATGTAGTAAATGTAACTGTTAAATATAACAGTTACATTACATCTATATTGTTGAGTGTGAAATTATAACGTTAATATTATGTTACTGTTAGTTGATGTTTACTGGTCTCGCATAGCACGCATGATGTGTAAAAATAATATGTGAGAAAAACGAGGAGTGTAGATACGCGTTGGTCAACCGACCAGACATGGCCAAGAACTTCCTCCGCATAAAACACGGTATGCCTGAGACATGTCTGGCGCCTCTGTCTTATTATTACACTTATAGTCGGCATAAGAATAGAACAGTTTTTACCGCTTGGTTGACCTTTACGAGTTTACGTAAATTCCTTCTTTCATTATCAGCTAAAGTAATAATTTCTATACGTTACAAATATAAAAAAATCTATATACTTTTAACAAGAGAAATAAAAGAGAGAGTTTATTATTACTCTGTTTTCTCTAAGAACAAACAAATCAAAGCATGATATAAAGAACAAAAAAAATTGTTTATAAAAATTTACAAAAAACAAAAAATCAATATATAAATACAGAGAATAATACATAAAAGAATGACACGTTCGGAAATGACAAAAAGAGCAAAGCATAAAGAATTGAACGGAGAGAGAGAGAGAGAGAGAGAGAGAGAGAGAGAGAGAGAAAGAGAGAGAAAAGGAATATATTTAATGTACTCATGGATATTATTGCTATGATTGTAATTACTACGAGAGTGGACCTATGGAAATGCTAGCGATTGAACGAGAAACGCTGTAACGCGAGACGCGAGAACGCGAGACGCCAAGTTGAAACTGCGCGGGATTAATTAGGGGTATGCGTCGCTAATGACAACATGAGGCGTGTGTGATGCAGCGCGTCACTTGCGAGCGTGGTGTCACGCGACGCGCACGGTAAGTTTATTCATCAGGAGAACAGATTCGTGCAGAAGGCTTGGAGGTGGTAATACCCTTATCTCTCCCTCTCGGCACTATTAGATAACCGCAATGACGTAATAATGGCGTATTCCCTCTCGCCAACCATTACTGTTTAGAGAAATAATATACGAGTATAAAATCATCTTTGTATATAGGAAACAATACAAATGGAAAGGATGAAACGTATGGAAATAATAAAGTACGATAGTTTCGTAAGAAAGAAACTGAATTCGACATTTAAATATGTATCTATATCTATTAATATTTCTAATCTTTTGTACCTTGTTTATTGTTCTTTAGTTCTTTTTAAACGTAATATTACATTGATACGTATGTGTTTACGTTTATTTGTTACACGATAAATGATTATTCTAGTAGCAACAAAAATGCATCTATGCGATGCAATTCCGTTTTCGAAGAATACAAACGTTCTATACAATAATTTAATTTTTTTTATTTTTATATACATTAAATTTTATTGCTGAATGTGATAAAGAGACACTACTACCATTTTGAGAGTAGTGAAATAATCGGAGCGAGGCGTTGCGAGATAGCGCGAAAAATCACATATCTTGCCGTACCATCGCGTTTCCATTGACAAGGCAATCCCGCGATCTCGCGTTCCGATGACAAAGGTGTACTTTTTATTAACCGATCTCTGGCCCTGTTTTTGTAATACAACGACTTCTCGATGAATCTGATCTCCTAGTGATGTCGACTGGGTAACTTCAGTCAAGTGTGATCATCTTGTAAAACATGTAACTTAGAACACTCCGCGCGGATCATCGAGAGCGTAATCCATTCTTCTACCATTTCACGAATCTCGAAACAATTTCCATCGAATAAAGTAAAATTACGCGACATCGAATGTGACATTCGTGACAACTGTAATTTGCCAAATGCCTTTGCCGAGCAATCGTTACTCGTAATTTCTGTTACATTTATCTTGCAAGAGAAGCGACATCTTTTAGGCATTACGTAAGTCATTTCTCTGTATAATGAATGCAAAATTCAATGTAAAATATATTAAAATATAAAATATGTAATAATATTCCTCGATGTATCGCAAAGAATAACAGCGATTATTTCGTTTTGTGCATGTCTAACATATTTAATAAATATAGTATATTAAGTGCATATATATAT